>NC_030426.2:5788698-5876198 GCF_001660625.3 Ictalurus punctatus | reverse complement strand
AATGCATTTTACTTACGGGTAAACATTTACGTAGACCGCATGCCACCATGCTAGGAATACATGATGAGCTAGTCCTTGTTCCGACATGGTACTGGTCTCCATGAGGAAAGGTACCTTTTATTTACAGCCATCTTTTACAAGTCAAAAGATTAGTATTATGTGTAAGCATGTTTTTATATCTTGGTGGGGGAAAAAGACAAAGAATAAGTACAAGAATAAGAATATCTGACAGTTTTGACCTTGTGGGGACATTTGGCTGACATTTAACAGAAAGCTCTCTCTCTCTCTCTCTCTCTCTCTCTCTCTCTCTCTCTCTCTCTCTCTCTCTCTCTCTCTTTCTCTCTCTCTCTCTTTCTCTCTGGCCAGTTTTAATACCCTTCCATTTCAAATGAAATATGTCTGTGTCCAAGTGCTGGGTTTGTCACCAGAGCGTAAATCAGGTTTATGCTGTGGACTAAATGTTCTGACATGTAGTTAATTCTGGCAGATATGAATATGATTCCGGACTCATCAAACAAAGTGCCTTGTTATTTTCCCTACAATGATTTACTTCTGAAATGCAAAAATCTGGAAACACTTTACTGCACCTTGTTCTTACTTGGCCAAGAATGATAACTGTCTGGAAACCAACTTTGAGTACTGAAATACCTTCAGCCAATCTAAAAGAACTCAGTTCACACCTTCATACTGAAAGCACCAAGGTTGCATCCTCTGAATATTTCAACATGTCAGGTAGGAAAATATAGTAGCAAAACAATTATCCTGGAAGGGTTATCTCCTGTGTGAATGGAGCAGATAAGCGTATCTGTGTGGTGTCCTGTGGAAAGAGTGAGTAAGTGGATGTGTGTGTGATGGACTCATGCTGAGTCGGCTTCACATAACAAACACCTTGTATGGAAATACAGGCAAACCTCTAGCACCGATTTCACTAACACAGCAGGATGTCCTCTGGTCGAGCTGGATTCTAATATGTTTATCAGGTAATCATTCAGATCATTCTGGCAGAAGACTACTAGAAATCAATCCTCGCTCATTAATCTTTAATTATCCATCACTGCAGTAATATCGAGTGGTTGTTTCTTTGAACTATTTTAAATAATCATAACTCCTAATGTATGAGGAATGAAAAAAAAAACTTAAAAATGAAGGAAGGAAAATCATAAGGAATTAGCTTTAGGATCTTTATTCGAAGCCAGTTTAGGAAGGCACTATAGCTGTGGTAAAAAGAAAAAATAACTGTGAGAGGAACCAGATGAAGACTGGAATGAGAGAAATTTGCGTCATTTCAGGGAGTTGCCGCTTGTATTCTCTCTCTCTCTCTGTCTCTCTCTCTCTCTCTCTCTCTCTGTCTCTCTCTCTCTCTCTCTCCTCTCCATCTGTTGTCCTGCCCACTTTCTCCCACCCTGTCTCTCTGATATTACTATGAGCAACTGTGAACTTTTCACAACTCTTTCTCAGCTGCATCCATCCATAGCACTAACACCACACTGACTGCAGGTAAGTAACAATGATGCTCCACATATTACATTATTTCAGTGTCTGTTCCTGGTGTGTATGGCCCACATAATCCAAGCTGCAATACGCTACTACATTTTGAACTTTAATATTTATTTCTTTGTATGTGCTGCCACCGTTGAAAGACAAATACATGACATGTGTCTGTTGGGATTTAGATAAATCTGTGTGTGTGTGCTGTAAAATATGCGGCAGAGCTGAGGCTAAAGTAATAAAATAAGTCATAGTGTTAGATAAAATGTATGTTTACATGCCAGTTTACTCAGAATATCATGTGTATCAATATCAATAATGTTCCGAGACTAATTGTTGTTTTGCTGTAGATATTTTGCCACGTATAGTTGCAAATATAGTGTTGTTGATTGTGTGTGTGTGTGTGTGTGTGTGTGTGTGTGTGTGTGTGTATGTGTGTGTGTTCAGGATGCCCCTCGGAGGGGGAAACAGGTGTGGCTGTTGCCAGAAGACTGTGTACTTTGCAGAGGAAGTCCAGTGTGAGGGGAAGTATTTCCACAAGTCCTGCTTTCTCTGTAGTAAGTCACCAGCTTCTGGAATTTTGTTTGAATAGGCAAGGCATCCTGTCTGCTTATTATTGTCCAGTCTATCTCAGAAACTCCAAGACATATGTGCAGAAAGATAGCATGCCTCGAATTCTTAGGTTGCGATGCGAAGAAGACTAACATCTCCACTTTAACAAGTGTGTCCATATTAGGAAGTCAGAAAATGAACGTCATTCTGGTGGTGAATGCCTTATATGGGACTCCAGTGTGTGCACCTCCTCAATACTCTGTCTGTGTTGTCCAATATATTGTAGCAGTTCAACACCAATATAAACAAACTGTTTCTGAACTAGCCTTGAACAAAAAAAAACGGCTTTTGTCAGTTATTTCCTGAAGTTTGAATGAAGAAATGTTTACTAAAGGGAAAAACAAATTGCATGGACTGGAGACTGAAGAATGCTTGACTGAGAGACACACATCAGATGCAAACTTAGACAAGTATTTAGGGCAAGTGTTATGCACAACAAGGCTAACAATATGCTTTTCATTAAATATCGTCAGCACAATGCTTAATCTGTGTCTTGAAAAAAAGCTGGTTTTTGATTGACATAATCATAAACATAATCATATTACTGCTTGAAACGGCATGTTTAAAACAGATAAATACATGATCGTAATCTAGAATCTAGCGTCTAAAGTATATTACAGTGTGCAACTCAACAGCTGTCTTTCTTCTCCGCTTTGTTTCCACTCAGTGGTCTGCAGAAAGAATTTGGACAGCACCACGGTAGCTGTACACGTGGATGAGATTTACTGCAAATCGTGCTATGGCAAGAAATATGGTCCAAAAGGCTACGGTTATGGTGGCGGTGCCGGAACCTTGAGTATGGACTCAGGTGAAGGACTGGGGATCAGACCTGTGGAGTAAGTGAAGGATCTTCGTAGTGAAAGTTTTGCTTGGAAATATATATATATATATATATATATATATATATATATATATATATATATATATATATATATATATAATTATTAGTGATGAGCTGAGGGTTTTAAATGGACATACATATTGATATATTAACATGTATGCATCAGTTTTGTTTAAACTGCTGGCTATATTAAATACATATTTCTCCCACAGGCAAGCAGCACATCAACCTACAAACAACCCCAATGCCTCCAAGTTTGCACAGAAATTTGGCAGCTCGGATGTGTGCCCTCGCTGTGGCAAAGCTGTTTATGCTGCAGAGAAAGTGATGGGAGCTGGTAATGTAAGTGACTTCTCTCCTGGTTTTTAAATTTTTTTTTATTTTATTTATTTATTTAAATATATATATATTTTTTAATTAATAACTACCATGATGCTGTGATCTACAACATTAATTTCCCTTATGTACACACTTTCATTAAAAATGGAAAGACAATGTAGAGAGGAGGATGGTCCAGCATTTAGTGGGCAAAGATAAACATCTGGCAAATGTTGTGAAGTAAGGGTTTTTGTGTGTGTGTGTGTGTGTGTGTGTGTGTGTGTGTGTGTGTGTGTGTGTGTGTGTGTGTGTGTGTGTATTTTCTTCTAGGCATGGCATAAGAGCTGCTTCAGGTGCGCTAAGTGTGGAAAGAGCCTGGAGTCCACCACACTAGCCGATAAAGATGGAGAGATCTACTGCAAAAGTGAGCATCTGGTGAACTCAACAGTGTGAAGGAAATTATAATATGTTACTATATCAAATATCCCAGCATCTCACAATCTTGCTCTTGGAGTACTTTTGTGTTTTATGATTCTGCTCCAGGACAGCAAGAACATTCAAATTGATAGTATTCTGTTATTCCAGTAGCAATACTGGAAAACACTGTAGTGTACCATATGATACTGTTCTAATAACAGTGTAAATTGAATAATATGCTCATAAATAGATTACAGACCTGCCAACCTTTACACATTTTGCATAGGAGCTCTGCATTTTAATATTGGAGTATGCTGTTCGATCACTTAAAAATATATCAATAGAGTCTTCCTTTTGCCCAACAATAAAAACAGGCAAGCCTACTCATGAACTTAGAATGATTGACAGTTAGGTAGGTGTTTTGAACTCTATGATATTATTATATTAACACCTTGTGAAAGCCCCACCCCCTTTCCCCATTTTTATAGGTCAGTTTTATTCCTCTTTGGGATTGGCAGGTCTGGGATTATACTGAGGATTTGAAATGTATAACTCAGTCTTTTTTTTTTTTTTTGGATCTACAGGTTGCTATGCTAAAAACTTTGGGCCGAAGGGTTTTGGGTTCGGCCAAGGGGCAGGAGCTCTAGCCCATGCACAGTAGGAACGCAGTACACAAGACCAAGAGGATCTGCTTCAGCTTTCTGCTTTGATTTCTGCATTTCTACACCTACCACAGAGTCGCACGTGCTTGCAATTTGCACATGGAAAGGCTTTTAAACCTTTAACTACTCATTATAAAGAGCATTATTTTACAAGGGCCAGATTCTACAAGCAGCATGACTACACTTTCAACGATGGGTTTATCAAACAGATGACGTTTTCATACTGTTTTATATCTACTGGGGTTTAAATGTTCTCAATGAATCTTAAAAATAACAGGAAGTTAACAATCCTTTAAAACTGTTAGAAAAGAGCTAATTTATTAAATCAATAAATATTGCTTACTTGTTCCACTGAGTCAACAGTGAGCCACACTAGTGGTTTAAAACACATTACCTCACTGTGCAATACTACACATTACTACATATTACAGTTTATGCTTCTTTGGGACCTCTCAGAAACGTGTCACATGTCTAATAGTGAAGAAAATAATTGAGGAGAAACGGTCGTGATTATACTAAAACGATCTCTATAAACTGCTATAGCCTTCCTTCACAGAGGCAGGGTAAACATGTGCAGATGACCTGATTGTTTACATATGACATCATTGAGACATCAAAAAGCAGAAGTGTTGTTAATGAACAATGGGGGATTATGTCTCCGAGCCTGTCGGCACCCTGACCGGGAGCATGCTGCCATGAAGACACGAATTATGGAATGAAAGACTGAGAGACATTGAGTGACAGATTATCCTGTGTTAATCTGAAATGAAATAATCCAAATGCAGGTTTAAGTCTTTAAATATACAGCAGAAATACAGACCTCAGTTAAAAAGAAGGGGAAAACAGTCACTGTGTTTTGTGTGGAAAAAAGTGGAGTGCTTTGCCACCAGATACACTGTCATGCAGTTTTATAAGGAAATTATTTTTAATGCAGATTTTGGCTTTCATTTATGTCTATCGCTACAAGTCCCAGACAGCCTCTATAAAGTTTTTTTTTTCTTTCTGAAAAGTGCTGCATTTCTTAATGTTACTTCTGTGATTAGCACTCTGTTCATTATAAGTGGTTATTAACTGCTCAATGACCTTGCTGGACTAATGAGGGGGTTTCAAGCTAAAAATAAATGCATTTTTTCCTTTGGAAATAATCACACACCAAAGCACAACTGTTTCCATTTGGGATTTACCAGGGAGAATTAGCTGGCTGGATCAGGTACAAGACACAGTGGGAATGTTAATACAACATCCATATACACACAAACCAACTGTCTGGAGGCCTGCAATTTACAGGAAGCACTTATGGGGAATGTCTGTGTCATAGTATAAAAAGATATATCACAGACACATGCAAGGTTTGTTTAGGCCTGTAATTATCTCCAGCAATCGATTATAAGCCTTAGTAACAAAAGATTTATTAGCAAACAGAGGGACTGATGTATGATGAAAAATAGCCCAAGTATCATAAACAATGTCCAGGCTAATATAGCAAGCAACAGATAAGGCTTTGTGAGTAAGCGTAGCAGGTGTTTAACGCACTTAAGGGTGTTTTCAGAGTCTCTTGAACTGGTAATATCTGATCAACAGTCCACAGCAGATGTGGGCCTTTAAATCATATCCCATTATCCTCTCATATCCCCTGTATGATTAATAGCCAAAGGTGATATGATATGAACTGACAATCTTCTAGATAATCTTTGTAGGTTTATCATAGAGGAAACAATGCTCCCACACATTTCCATTCTACCATGCTGCTACAAAAGCTTGTTAACAAGGGCACAGATATCCAATTACTGTGACAACAGAGAAATGAATCTACAAACAAATATGCATGCTAGATATGTGGTGTCCTACGGGGTAGAGGTTAAGTTCAGCGATAGACATCAATCAAAGTTATACATTCATATGTCTCCCAGCACACACATACAGTATTATAAACACAAATACGAGTGGCAGCATCAGCTGGTATGCTGCACTATGTTTAGCCACATGGTTGTATGCAGAGTATTACGTTCCTGTCATCAAGACACAGAGATTTGAGCTGTCTACAGTTAATATTTTAATCGTGGCAGTGTTACGGGACAGAGGGTTGTGATGGGGAAACACTGAGCTCTCTAATAGCACAGTCATTAAGCCTCTCTGTGGAACACATGGCCCTACATAGTGGATAAGCCAAACCATGCCAAACTCCTAGTTGAGGGATTCTCGACCTTTTTTAGCTGCTCTATATAGCAATTTAAACAAAAGTCATCCTGCTTTTTAAATATTCAGAGTATGAGGCAAATGCTATGAATGATTGCATTTACTTGTTTACACTATGGGTGTTCATTTCTAACCATTTTACCCGCTGAATCCAACACTGGAGTTATAGAACCCTCAGAATATGTGCTTGTAGATCCTGGATGAGTTAAGTATTATAACATTTGTAATAAATGATATAAATGTAATAATTTTTTTTTTTTGCATTTTTATTGTTAGAGTGTTTATTAGAACTTGTAAAAAAGTTATACACTATATGGTCAAAACTATGTGGACACCTGTCCATCACACCCATATGTGGTTATTCCCCAAACTGTTACCACAAAGCTGGAAGTACACAATTGTCTAGAATGTCTTTGTTTGCTGTAGCATTGAGATTTCCCTTCAATGGAACCATGGGGTCTAGCCCTAACCTGTTCCAGCATGACAATGTGAATAAAGCGAGGTCCATAAAGACATGTTCTGTCAAGGTTGGTGCTGAAGCGTGGCTTACTCAAATGGCCAGCACAGAGCCCTTAGCCCATCTTTGGGATGAACTAGATTCTAGTTACTAGAAAACCAATTGTGAACCACACCTTCTTGCCCGACCTCACTAATGCTCTTGTGGCTGAATGAGCACAAATCCCCACAGCCACGCTCCAAAATCTAGTGGAAAGCCTTCCCAGAAGAGTGGAGGCTGTTAGAGCATGAACAGCTCTATATTCATTTCTGAATGGGATGTTCACCAAGTATATAATTTTGGCCACATGGTGTATTTTAAATTTTTTTATTTAATGTGACACTGATATTTCTATCAATTTTATGAAACCCCTGCAATGCCACTACAAACCCGGTTTTAAATGAACAGTAAACTGCAGCTCAATCATTATAGTTGTCGTGGTGTAGTTAGTTTTTTTCTTTTACCACAACCTTGTCCAAGGCTACTAGAATCTGGGCAAACTAGACCTTCATGAAATCAAGCTAGCATTAATTAGTAATTAAATGAGCATAGCCATGATTGTTAAATCATATAGGAAATTACCCCAAAACATTCCAAAGACTATGACTGTCATTCACTCACTCACTGTGATTATTGTAAGCACATATAAGACAGATATAAATAGCTCCAATAATACATTCAGTTACATTACGAAGTATCTGGAAATCACTTGCTGCTGCCCCACATGGACAGCCTAAAGATACATAAGATTACTGAGGATGGTACCACTTAAAAACCATTAAGATGGCTTGGGACAGCAATTGATATGAAAAGTTTTGCACTCAAGTCTCCATCAGTGAACAGTTGATGAGTTCAACAAAGCAGACTTCATGTGACAACTATAATGAATTTCCTGGTTAGACAGTTGTAGTTTTTGGCCATGTAGTACACAGTTGTAGAAGGGATTTATTTATAATTACTGGTGTTACTGAGATGAGGATGGGTTCCCTTTTGAGTCTGGTTCCTCTCAAGGTTTCTTCCTCATAGCGTCTCAGGGAGTTTTTTCTTTACTACCGCTGCCTCTGGCTTGCTCATTAGGAATACATTCATACATTTAAAATCTATATCCTGAATGAAGCTGCTTTGGGACAATGTCCATTGTTAAAAGTGCTATACCAAATAAAATACAATTTAACTGAATTAAATGAAATGTATTTCATGCCAAAACACTAAATCTAACACTAAAGTATACTGTAGAATGTCACATTTTATTTTAGTTTTTCCTACATCTAATACAATGCTTATTGATCTGTTTAGAACGTTTTTTAAAAAATCCAAAGAAAACATTAAAAGTCTTATCCAGACTACCAGTACCACAAATAAAAGTCGGTTTTATGCTAATATACATATTGTTTTGTTCTTGTTTCTCTGATCTGAGCCGTTTGTGGTTAATTGGGACTGAGACAAAGACAGTGATAGACAGAGTGATAGAGTAGGTGCTGGTCATTGTTGACCAACTCTAGAAACATAAAAAAAAAGGCAGAATCACAAGCGCTGGATAAGAGCTCTATGTGTGTGTGTGTGTGCGCGCTCGCATGCTTCTATTAATATCTCCCAGTGAGAAGCAAGGCAAGAACAATAAGAGGATGGCTTAAAAGAAGGAGACATTGTTCCTGAGCATCATTTTGTGGTGCAGCCCTCCTTCCATCGCTGTGTCAGAGGTAAGAGCATACCTTTACTTTAACTGACTGATGTAAAAAATAATAACAATCATGAAAATGAATACTCTTTTTTTTTAAAAATCTTAATAATTTGTGAATAATTCTGAAAGTTTTATTGTTTGCTCTCAACTTATTGTCTTTTTTCTCTGCTATATGATACACCAAGCAGCCTTGTCTCATTAGAGTCTAAGGTCTGATAACTGAGAGTCTAAGGCTGAAATTAGAATACTAATATTTTCTAGTTTTATTGCAAACAGCAAAAAGGTGTACAATCACTTTAATTCACACACAGGTCATTTTTTCAAACCTTTAACCCTTAAAATAATAATAATAACAATAATAATAACAACAATAATAATAATAATAATAATTTGACTTTCAAACAATTGACTATTTACCACAGTATATTTAGCATGTTAGTGCCATGTGTTCAAAGAGGATGTTTAATGGAGTTTCTGTAAAAGTCACAGAAGGCATGGAACTCTTTAAAAGGCCTGATGCAGGTCTATTTATGGCACAGCACTGGTGAAAATAAGCAGGAGAAAGGCGGGTTGTTATCTGAAATAGCTGGCATGCCATTATCCCCTAACTCACTGTGTGTCAGCCTGCTCAGCCAACACTTTCTTTTTAGGGTGTGTGTGTGTGTGTGTGTGTGTGGCCAAAGGTATCACATCAAAATGGCCAACAGTTGCAAAGCAAAGCTATTCTAAAGTTAATCTGAAGTCCATACTGAGCACAAGCTGTATTGCAGCATAAATCTTTGCCAATGAGATATTTGATATCACTTTGATATCACATAAGTATGTGCCAAATGTTAGGATGAAAATTAATAATCACAATAATTCACAAAGTTACAGGCTTTTCCAATGAAATGTCTTGGCATTCAAAACTACTCTCCAACAGTCATTTCAATATACCAGTAGAAACCGAAATTGGTAAGAGGGCACTAAGTGCTAATCTAATTGATTAAAGACCAGAAATGATTCTTTTTTACATTCAGGACAAGCTTCAGAAAGGTGCTTGTTAGCCTGTGTTGTCTCAGTAATGCTGGCAACTGAAAGCTGACTTTTTGGCTAAAGCACTTAATTCTCCACATGGTGCCAAGCGTTAGTAACAAAAGCTTTTATTTTTGTCCTCTAGGTTGAATCCACATTGTAAAGATGCCCGAGTGAGTTGCGTTTCTGTTTTGCTTTTTCATCTCGTCTACTTGGGGTTTCCCTCGTAGCAAATGTCTGCGAGGAGCTTTTAGTAGAATTTTCTATTGTAGAAAACTGAGTTGTGACCAATGTTAAAATGGGGGTGGGGGTGGGGGGGGGGGTACTTTTGATTCCCATTAGTCACTATTTACTAATGATTTGTTTTTTCACATTGCAGGCAAGAGGTAAGTGACATGGACATCTTGTATCGCTGTGTAAATAATACACCTATAGATATTTATGTTCCTTTTACACATAAGGGTTTCTAAACAAGCAATGAGGTGTACTTTAATAAAATATTAATATTGAAAAAAATACTGCAACCCATTTATTTCAGCATTACAACAGATTTTTTTTTGTTTACTAGAAAAAGTCCAAGATTTCAGCCTCTCGTAAACTCATGCTGAAGGTATGTATGTGCGGTAGACCATTGAGAAACGTGATTATGAACGGTTAAATGATTAGTAATGTAGAGTAATGAATGGAGATGTATTTTAATACACTTACCAAGACTTATTTGACACGAACAGCATGGACTCTACTGTGTTGTCTCTGTATGTGTATGGGTGCAGAGCCTGATGGTTGCTAAAGCTAAAGAGATGTTGGAGCAGGAGATGATAGATAAGGAGGAGGAGAAGCAGCGATATCTGGAAGAGAAATCCCCTCTTCTACAGACTGGTGGAATGTCTTTCGCAGAGCTCCAGGTATGACTGTGCACACACTCATGCACACAAGATCAAACATTCAACTGGATTTAAACACGCTAATGTTAGATCATAATGTTACTGCTTCAAAGAATTCCTGAAGCATATGTTTTAAAACTTATGAGTGTGTTGCACCCCCCCCCCCCCACCCCACCCCCCCCCCACACACACACACCAATCACTGACAGGAACTGTGTCGAGAGCTCCATGCCAAGATCGACGTGGTGGATGAAGAGCGCTACGATATTGAAGCAAAAGTGCTGCATAACACCAGAGAGGTGAAAACTCTTATTCATGCATGTTTTAAGAGAAAATAAGCCCGAAACTATTGCTTGATCCTTGCTGTAAATCTTACATCTGGCCTTCTTTTATGCAGATAAAAGATCTAACCATTAAAGTCTTAGACTTGAGGGGGAAGTTTAAGCGGCCCAGTCTGAGAAGAGTGCGAGTGTCAGCAGATGCCATCCTGCGCTCTCTTTTGGGGTCCAAACATAAGGTGTCATTAGACCTGAGAGCAAACCTGAAATCAGTCAAGAAAGAGGACACAGAGAAGGTGGGGTAGTGATCTGAGGAGCTCTGTGCATCTTGTTTCAAACAAAGATTGTGTAAAAACCTGAAAGTGGCAAACTGGTGTGTGTGTGTACTGCAGGAAAAGACAGTAGAGGTTAGTGACTGGAGGAAAAATGTGGAGGCCATGTCTGGAATGGAAGGCCGCAAGAAAATGTTCGATGCTGCCAAGGGAACTGCGCAGTGATCAAGTGAGTGATCAACCAGCCTTGTGTACCTTCTAGTAATCACCACAAGATAGTTGAACTATGAGTGAAATCACACTTGTGATTTGGGATATTTGGGCCATATTTGCTATTATTTATTATGTGGGCCACTTCAGGCTCATATCCATTTTGACCGGGCCAAAAGAAGGCCAGCACTGCCTGAAGTGGCCCACATCCGGATGCTATCTGGGAAAGGCCAATTTGTAAAGAAGGCTTTATATCTTTAATAAGGTTCATTTTATTAGAATAATACAAAGTGAAACACTCACAAGGGCATTGCTGATGATGATTTAAGTGCAAACATAATAGAGGCCTATTTTAAATATAAATATGAGGTTATAAAATGTAAGGTAATGTCATTTTGATCATTAGAAGGCATAGTAAGCTGTAATTAGTCAACGAAGTACATTCATTTGTGAATACATCAGAAATCTTTTAGAAAACAATGAGCTGTTTAGGAGTCAAAAAGACTTGGCTCTTATTGGTGAGCTGAGCCAAATGGACTTGACTCACTGCAAAGAGATGGAATTCCCATCATTACTTTGTGCTATAGGCCTCTGTATTAATGATATACTTACGCTAGAGCATCATGCTGGTGATGAATCACACTAAAACAAGTAACATGTTTAATCGCTAGCTGCAGAACTTAAATGACATGCGTGTGCACAAAGGAAGTCAGACAAGGAGAGAGGCAACACACAAGGGGGTAAAAAAGAGAGAAGAACACACCCAATATACAACCCGGGTGCTGCAATAGCCCATAGATGAGAGTGTTTTACGTATACAAATGTCAAAGTTCAAAACAAAGTATCCATCATAAAGCACGTTAAAGAATCAATGAAAATAACTAATGAATCGACTATAAATATATAAGACAAGTGATTAAACAAATATTTAACAACAAGAAATCAGTATAACCCTCAGTTAACACCAATTTTGCAAAAGTAAAATAAAGTTTTTATATACTTTTTAAAAACATAATGTATTTATATAAATATAGAGAAATAGCTGCTCTTGATTATACTATCTATAGCTTTGTAATGTGTGTATCATCTGGGGAGATAGATATTAGATTAAATAAACTTTGTATAATTCACAGTCTGACAGTGAGGGGAAAATGTGAATTAAAATCTGAAGAGTATTTGAAAAGAATGAATTGTTGCTGTTCAAAATTGAGAGGCAAACATTTATTGTGTCTTAACATTTAGAATCAGGCTGACATTCATTCTGAAAATATTTAATATCTTGTCTTTAAATAACAATGACATTGATGAGAGCATGGTTTCGTCTTGAAGCTGTTAAATTGTACTCTAATCTGCAGTAGCTCAGACAGATAATCCGGTCGACACTGACACTTTCGAATGATTTAGTCTGTATTAAGCGCTGATATCAGACCCAAAATACCTAGACCATTTTAACACACAGAAAGGTTTGGACATGCCCCCTCATTATCATATAAGGAGCAAAGCGGTTAGAAATGTTTCATGAGGAAGATAGTACATAGGTTGTGTTTTAGTTTCTTAATTCAATTTAGAATCAGTTTTTCTATTCAGTGATGCTTCTGACATATTAGAAATGTTTTGGTGCTTCCTTATATAATAATCAACACGTTTTTCTTTTTCTTTTATCAGCACGTGGGCTCAGTTGAGAGTGAAGAGGTGGCAATGCTGACTTCTGCTTAATCAATTCAAGTCAAACATTACATTATAGGTTTGTAATAGGCATACTGTCTATAGCCTATATTACATATAATGTTTTTTTTTTATACGCACGTCATTTAATGTATATGTATTCTCAATTCCTAAGTAACTTACCGTATGTTATATCAGATTATGTGTCAGTTTAAGTCTCAGAAATGCCTCTTAATGGCCATTGCTCTGCCGTATAGCCTGTCCAGTCTAAAGTGACTTGATAACCTTCTCTAAGGTTTAGCAGAAGTACATGTCCACCACAATATAAAAGCAATTCAACTGACAAAAATATATATTCCCGTTCAGTCAGAGTTGACCACAACCATGGTTGCACAACACTGGATTGTCAGACCATAGACACATTTTTGTTCGATAATAACCTTCTCAATAAATTCTATTTCATTTCTATAAACAATCTTCTTGTGTTTTTCTTGTTGTGTGTGCAGTCCTTTAAAAAAAAAAAATTTAAAAAAAAGAATCCCGTTAGTCATGTGATTGACAATAAAGTTGAAACTCATGATTGAATGTGTTGTTGAGGCCCTAAAAAAGCTCTAATCTAATAAGAGCTATTTTATAGACTGAATAAATATGCTGCAAAGCTCTACTGCTTACTTCATACCGCCGCGTCTGGTGGGTGAAGGATAATACAGCAGCTCACACAGAAGCTCGTTCATACTTCATTTTATAATTGCATACTTACATTTATCAGCAGGCTCATAAACCAAGAAAATGGGTCACACAATTAACATTACATCAAAAGGGCATTATTATCAGGAAAAGGCAACGTGCATTAGGTATTATTCCATTCAAGCAGTTACCTTCTAGGAAATGCTTAACATAATGAAAACAATAAATATGCTTATTCTGAATGAAGCATATCATATCATATCATAAAGCGTGCTACTAAAACAACACTCAGAACAGAGCCGAGTTCTCACTCTGACGCTAGACAATATTATGTTTGTAAAGAACTGGATTACACTCCCTGATATGTGAAGTCATTGTGGCATAAGATTTAAAATATATATATATTTTTTAATTTAAAGCTTGGAGAATAAATGTCAATCATTAAATATCAGATAGGGACATTGTAATTTGGGAAACATTTCTGTTCTGCCTCACTGTATAAAAGTCATTGTAAAAACTGAAAAATGATATATTAAACAACACTTCAGAAGTTCATTATTTCGTTATTTATCTCACCAGGATACTGGCCAGTTTGTTTTGCTGTCATCTATCAGTAGAGTTTGATCCTTATGTTTTACAGTACAGTATGTTAAGGTGTAGATATGTATAGTGGTGGTAAATTATGTCCACTAGTTGGGTTGGGACACTATTTATCCAAACAGAAAATGAATTTACATTTTAAACTATAGCCCACACCAGGAAACTTGACCAGGAAGAAACGTTACTAAAGATGGATGAATGAATAGACTTCATCCCAGACAGCACGGTGGTGCAGAAGGTATGGTTGTCGCTTTACAGCCCCAGGGTCCCTGGTTTGATTCTGAGCTTGGGTTACTGTCTGTGTGAGGTTTTCTGCTTTCCTCCTACATTCCAAAGCCATTGGCTACTTTAAACTGCCCAAGGTGTGAATGTCTGTGTGCATGGTCTGTTGCAGTGGTGTATTCCCATCCTGACCAGCATAAAGAGAAGCGATTAAGCTGGAACATTGTCTTGTTACAGCTACTGAACCTACACAGGTCTATACATGCTGTTTACAGTGTTCATAAGTAAACATATGCATGTAAATCAAGTGATCAGACAGCACACAAGCTGTTACTACATGGCACTAGATGGCACTGTGGATGCTAGATGGCACTGTGGACAAACAGTCACAGTCAACATTCTGATGAAATGCAGAAGACACACCCTTGTCACAATTAAACAAACAATTGATGTTTGAAAGGTGTTGCAATTAGCTCAGTGAATAATTCCTCAGAAGTGAGGGGTGTTAACTCTTCCATCTGAAAACTTTGATAAATCAGAGGATGGGAATGTTGAATCTTTAATTTATCATGCTTTTAATTTAGTGCAATTAAAAAAAATAAATATAATAACAATAATAATAATAATAATAATAATAATAATAATAATAATAACTATTATTATTATTATTATTATTATTATTATTATTATTATTATTATTATTTTATTAGTGTTGTTGTTGTTGTTAAAAATCCCTCACCTATATGATTCTAACAGGAATAGTGGTTTACATATAGTGATTTATTACTACAAACTACTACTATGGTAATATATCAACATTATTGGCTAATGCAGCAGTTTAAAGATAGTTTGTGACCTTTTTGGAAATTGTGGGAGCAGTTCAATACTATACTAATAACAACAAAATATTTAGAAAAAGGATTTCTTTAATTTAAATTTTGTTTTCTTGTTGTGCTGAGCAATGCCTTCCTCAAGTGCACTTACATTCATTTGAAAATGGGCTGAGTCTATATACAGTACCTGCTCAAAACTCAAAACTTTAGTACATATCCACTATACTCAGTGCATCTACATTATATAACTACATCAATCTTATTATTATTATTATTATTATTATTATTATTAGTATTAGTAGTAGTAGTAGTAGTAGTAGTAGTAGTAGTAGTAGTAGAAGAAGAAGAAGAAGAAGAAGAGGAAAGAGAAGAGGTAATATGAAACATATTTTGAAAATCTTGGAAAGTACTAATATGAAACAGCATTTTCAGGGTAAATGAAATATATACAAGACTAGATGCAACAATATGTCCAAAGGAAATTAAATTTTAATATAATTAAAATAACATATAGGTAGCATGTTTTGCATTGTATTAAAGCATTTTCATTTGTCCACATACAATATACAATAATTTGCATAGTTGAGCGGAGTGCAACTGGCCAGTTTAATGAACACGTTTAGTACGTGTCTTAGAGAAGGGATATCACAGAATGGCATTCTCCAATTTTACATAAAGCCTACAATTTTTGTGCTTTTCTTGATGGCTAACCTTTCAGCATATTGTACTTATTCAGTATTTTGTATATCTTAAAGAAAGCAAAAAAAAAAAAAAAAAAAAAAAACAACAACAGTGTATTAGATCATCAATTAAACATGACATGTTCACATGATAATAATTTTAAGACAAAAGGGCTTCTCTATAAGGGATCTTTGTAGAGTTAATGATTCTAACAAGCTAAATGATCCATTTGCAAGAGGAAAATCCCCTGTTGTAGGGTTATTCAAGGGATTCCCCTTTTAAGGGTTTTCCAAGACTAAAAAACAGAAGAACCATTTAATCAATCAAAAAAAAAAAAAATCTGAATATTGCATGGCTTACTACTTCTACTTTATTCTTCAGTTGCTTATTTTCTCAGATCTTTGTGTGTCTTTACTGTGGTTTAGTTCAGACCAGTTTTGTAACATTAGGACATAGCAGCCATGCGTAGTTTAGCAGTTGAGGTCGGGTCTGGTTGCAGTTATCTTAACAGCCGGAGGGAGAAGACACTTTTGACAGATGTATTACATGACAGGGTAGACTACTTACATTTTACAAGACATATTGCCCATTATTCACCATAGATACATTCCTAACCAGTCATTTCTAAAAATGCTTGCAGTAGCAGCATAAACATAACACAGGATTTAAAAAAACAAAAAAAACATCAGCAGTAATCTCTAAAAAATTATATGAACATAGTACACTAAGTGAAAAACTCAACGTACTAAATAGTAGACCTAAGTAACATGCTATATTTCCCAGTCTACCTTATTCCCTTGCTTCTTAAGAGTTTTCATAAAAACACAATTTATTGCACATAAAATCCATCAGTGCATCATAGAACCATAGATTTAGTTGTTTCATACCTCCATTAATGCATCCATTATATCCCTTCTGTAACACTCAGGATTCAGAGGGAGTGTTCCACGTGCAAGCGGTTTATTAGTTTATTGGTAAATCAAATCCAAAACAGTCCAAAGTTATTCACAGTAAAGGAACACAATAAAGCAATCACTGCAAATCCAAAATGTAGTAAACAGACAAGGTAACAAAGGCAAGGTATTAACCAGAATCCTGGCTAATCTAAGGCTCAAGAAAACCAGGAACAGATCCAGAGATGGGGCACCACTAGGGTTTCTGGGCCCGCTGGCTAATTTGTACTCCGGGCCCCAAGCCCCCACCCCACAATTATCTTTTCTTATCGCAACATGTAAAAACAATCATTATCAATAAGCATAACAATTATTGCATATTCAATAAGAGACTATAAAGAAATCAATTTGAACAGTTTATAAAATTAGCTGAAATTATGCATTTTATAACTATATACAAATAACTATATATATATATATATATATATATATATATATATATATATATATATATATATATATATATATATATATAAACTTGTAATTACTCATTCCCGAAGTACTAATGAACAATGAACAAGTAACTTTACTATTATTATTATTATTATTATTATTATTATTATTATTATTATTATTATTATTCATTGGGGGAATAATAATTTTCACACACCAGCAGCTCCAGAAAGAAATGCGGAAATTTCTCAAGTAAACAATTCACTCATGAATCAGACATCCTTACAACGCTTCTCTCATAAACTCACTCGGGACAATTAAAACAGATTTAAATGATTAGATTCAATTTTTTCCTCTTTTTCATGTTTTTCTTTCCTCTTTTAGTATTTTGTCTGCACCATCACTTGCCTCTCTACCTGTAATGACTCACAACTGTGAATGCCGTGTTTCTGAATAATCCGCGAACGTCAGGGACACACACACGCACTTGGCACAGTCTGAGGGCATTCATTATAGCCTGATTCTTAATAGATTATTGTGCAAAGAGGTCATTTAAATACCAAAATCATACAGGAAATTATGGGGTTCTGCTGGGCCCCCTGTCTGAAACATCCTAATCTAACCCCCTTTATGGCATCCCTGTCTAGAGATCATACACGGGATAACATTCAGCGATAACAGCTCAGAACTCACATGAAAGATCAATCGGCAAGGCTTCATACCTGGTCTAGTTTTAATGTGCTTTATATACTTTACAAACAGAAAAATATATTGACATAACCTCCTTTATAGGGTCCCAAAGCCAAACCACCCCTGCAAGGTCTGAGACCAGGGCACTCTGGTTGTTCTTTGTGGAAATTCTCTATAATTGATGCGTCATGTCCCTCGCTGGGACCTGCGATAGAGTACATTGCCCTGCTGCTTGGACTCAAGAAGCTGGTTGCTTTAGCAGTGAGACATTCTATAGTATGGTTGTAACTCTAACTTATATGCTACTACATGGCCTTGTTTAACCATCTTGAACCAATAAAATGAGGACATTTCAATTTCAGGTCCTGTGTGGACAACCAAACCAGCTGACCAGGTTGTAGTGGAATGTGTGGGTGGGGACATCTGTCTGTGTCATCCTTCTGCTGATTAATTGCTCATTGAAGATGGGCAGGTGCAAATTCCCAGGTCTGTTTGAACCTTCTTATCTAGTTGTTGACTGTTGGGAAATTGGAGGGCTCCCCCGGCCAGTGGAAAATAGAATGAGACCTGTGGATGAGTGGTTACAGTAAGTGAGGCTTTGAGCATACATGGTCCAGGGGAGGTAGCCGCTTGAATCTGTTTTAGTTATTGGAACAGTATGTTCTTGGGCACCTGGAAGTCTCCTGGTTTAGGCATTTGGCTTGGCCATTAGCTGAGACAGAATGGCATTGATGTTCAGTCGAGAACAAAAGGCTTGCCATACCCGGGAGGTGAACAGAACTCCCTGATCAATCTTTGGAAGGCCATCATACCAAAACACTTCAGTGAACATGATCTCCTCTGTCCTCATGGCTGTGGGAAATTTGGGGAGAAGTACTATAGCAAATGGCATGCCTTAGGGAACCTGTTGATTTTGGTTGGTTAGTATGAGTTGTCTATTAGCACGGACTTGGACTCATACAGAACAGGCCTTAACAAACCTTTAAACATTGGAATTAAAATATGGCCACCAGAAAATTTTTTCTACCAAACGTCTAGTTTTTTGGATGCCAGAGTATCTGGAACTGAGGGATGTATGAACCCACTAGATTACAGTCTCCATCAAGTCAGATGGCACATACAGTTTTTCAGGAGAACATTCAGGAGGTGCTTGATCTCCTTCTTGAGCCCAGTGGATGTCCTCCATGATATCCCAATGTATAGGAACAATACATGACTCAGGGAGGATAGGATCAGGAACAGTATTTACGTGAGCACAGTCATACAGTTGAGAATACAATGGCTTTCATGTTTTCTATAGGTCAAAATAAAATTAAAACGTAAAAATAAATAATAAATTAAAATAAGAGCACCCACCTGGCTTGGCATGGGCTTAGCCTCTTTTCAGACTTGACATACTCCAGGTTTTTATTATCAGTTAGGATAAGGAATAAGTGTTCATCTTTCTCAAGCTAGTGACACCATTCCTTGAATTCCCATTTAATAACCAAGAGCTTCTGGTTCCCGAAGTCATAGTTTCACTTGGCAGGCGATAGCTTCTTTGAGAAGAATGCACATGGGTGGAGCTTCATTTAGTTGCCATGCTGTTGGGAGAGCACCACACGTATACTAATCTCTGATGCATCCACTTCAACCATTAACAGGCGTGAGGGATCAGGATGGTGGAACACTCATAACCCACTCTTTGAGATTGCTGAAGACCTGATTGGCATCCTCTGTCCATTTGAGTGTCTTGGGCTTCCAGAGTGACGTCATCTCAGTGAATTGAATCTTTTCTGAAAAAATATACATTTACCTCCCCTTTGTGTCTTTATTGTGTGTTGAGAATGACTCATTGAACTGATTCTTTAAAACTGAGTTGTTTTATCCTAAAATGAGCATGCCTAATAGCGGTGAAAATAGAGTGTTTAAGCAGCGTGTTTTTCCCACTCAAAGCAGATCTGCCGTTTTTTAAATTCATTTTGTCGACTAAATAACCTGCAAGAAGTACTTGGGACCTTTATTTTATTTCTGCCAGAGGTGTGCAGCAGTCCTGCAGTATTTTTCCTTGAAGGCTCCATTCTAAAACCTATAGGAATATCCTGAACAGTTTGTCAATGGGTCCTGCAAGGATTTCATCACATCTGCAGGATGATTGCTGGTATCCGGCAGAAATAATAATAATAATAATAATAATAATAATAATAATAATAATAATAATAACAATAATAATAATAATAATAATAATAATCCTGCAGGATTCCTGTAGGTTTTGTTTTTTTTTTTTTTGCAGGGATGGGCTACTCACACTAGAGCCTGGACCTGGTTGCTCCACTCAATGCTCAATGATTCCTCCTACTGGATTTACATCATAAATACATAATAATAAGTTACATAATAATTCTAGAAGACTAAGTTTCATAACTTTAAAGACTAAAACACTTAGGCACAGTTTTATTTATTTTGATAGACTACTTTTCAGATTAAATTCTTTCAGCATCTTTGTTACATCAGATAAGAATTTGTTTATTTGTGCAGGATGGAAAGTTGTCTTACACATGTTTAATTATATTTTCACAAACAGGTCATCAGTAAGGTGTTAAAGGTGATAAATGGAAAATTCTAATTATTGGTTTGTGGCCTGGAATTGTTTATTTATAGAAAACCCATGTAGTATTCATAGATTTAGGGCAGTGATAAGGGCTCCTTTATCGGATAGGATCAGTCCACATTAGTGACTCATCAGGGTTGCATTGCTGGATTGTGACAAAACAGTTGTCACTGAAACCTTTGCACCTGGGGATATAGAGCATTCTCAAACTCTCAGCTCTCACACTGCAGGTTAACCCGAAACAGACTAACCTACAGAGCACTGGGGTGAAACTGAAAAAAATCATATTGTAATATAGAATCAAAATGAATAAATTTCAACCATTAGCCTGTATCAATGTTTGTGCATGTGTATACACTGTACTTTTGTTAATGTATATACTGTATAAATGTATGTTAAAAACAACCATTAGGTTATTTGCGCAACAAATGACAGCACTTTACATGCTTAAAATATAAAATTCCCTTCCTATTTGATTATTTCACCCACCCAGTTTTGACAACATCTGTGAATCAGGACAGGAAGCCATTTGCATTTTTCATGGCACTTTCTTTTAGCTTGTAAATTAAATTAAACAAGCTTGTGGTCTAAGTACTTCATTCTTCTTGTATATGAGGCTACTGTGAGCTGTGGACTGTCATCACTGTGTCCAGTGACAGATCAGAGGTTTTGGAGTGGCGTCAAGTAGCCATGTGGCCTAAGCTCACAATCTCCCAGCCTCCCCTGATAGAACTGATAGAACCCCCAAGAGCCATATGTACTGTAGCTTCAAATCAGCCATCCACACTTCATATCTTCCCCTCTAACCCTCTTCAGAGCAGAGCTGAGACAGAGAGCCATGCTAGGTGGATTAGTTCATTGCTGGCAAGCTGTGCATAAGATGTATAAATAGACACATTGGATTGCTATTGTTTCCGTACTGAGGCATGTATGCACTCATACTACAGAGTGTTTTACTAACTATGTAAAGCCCTAATGTTGGTCATGTGATACAAGGACTGTTTATAAACCATTTCAGATTTGATTCAGCATTCAGACTGAGTCAGGGGGTATTGTAACCTTTTAAAGGATCCCCTAGATCTACAGAACACAAAGGCAGGTAAAACCAGATTCAGTTGTCTTTATTCCTAATTACTGTGGCTTTAAATGCATGAAAACTTTGTACAGGTCATACAAATCAAATATCATTTAAGTAATTGGAATTTTTTTGATGGTATAAAAGTTTCCATGTTGCTGATAATCGTTGTTGTTGTTGTTGTTGTTGTTGTTGTTTTTGTTGCTGTGGTAAACTATAAAAGTAATGTAATAATATGGAAACTTGCTGAGGAAAAGAAAAGCAAACTATTTATCTTTATGTGAAACAGGTCTTAGTCCAAATATGTCCAATACAGAAGAAGTTCTATACGAGTAAGTACTAATGAACTATTTCAGAATGTTGTTGTAGTTCTTAAATATCCACGCAGAGTTATTGATTATTAACTGTAACCAATAATGGATATTACTACAGTGTGTGGCAGCTAATCTAAAAAAAAATTATTTTCTCATTTGTTTCTGATTTTTCAGGGAGAATGAGGGTAAGAAGCTACTGCAATATCATTGATACAACATCACATGTTGCAAGCGCTATATATATCTTAATCAGAGCAGAATGCATTGAATACAATGTGACCGATCAAGACAGACAAATAAAGCTGATACAGCAGGAAAATAGGGTTGGGATACTGTATCTGTTTATCATATCACTGGTTTCCTTTAAGCATGGATAATAATCTGGCAGACAGCTTTGTAATCCTGCCACAACAGGACCTTCAGACAACATCCATGATAGAACACCGCACCCACTGGATCACACGTGGACTACACTTTCCACAATGTCTGTTAGAAAAGACTGAGCTTTTTTGCATGGGTGTGGTTTTGTTTGGGCAATGTCGGCTCAGCCCAGTCAGGAATTGCTGCAGGTTTTGGCAAATGAACAAACACACAGGAATGAAGCATTGTGTTACCATACGTGATCTGTGTTTTTTCCTCATGCTATTTCTGAGCTCAGAGTTGTTTCTGAGTAAGGAGTGTATCTTCACGACTTTCTCGACTGTAATGAATCATAACAATCCTAACTATGCCACAAAAATCTACAATTTACATAATAAATACGTTTTCCCACTCATCTGTAACAAAACACTTATGACCATTTATACAAGTCTTCAGACTCTTTTCTAACGCCTTTGCTCTTTCGAAGTTGTTTCTTGTTACCCAGAGAAACCATGTTAAGGTCACTAAGCTATCCAGTTGCCATTTTCTTCTTGGCACACAGTGGCAATCCAGAGGAGAATGTAATTGTAACCGTTCTGCTCTGGTTAGTGAGAAAAGCAGCTTTGTGTTGGGAGAAAGAGGCCGAGCTAGCCGAGGGCTCTAGAGAGAGGTGCTGTTGTTAGTTGCACAATGCTAATCTCAATCCATCTCCTGCTTTCAATTCTCTGTAGACAAGCTCATGGCTACTGCCCACTTTCTCCTTCAGTAGAAGGCTTTCAGAGTAGACTTTTCAGTCTTTTGTCTCCTGTCTGGAATAACTGTGTCATATGAATAAGTTTCTAAGTAAATTGTACGCTAGCACATAATATTCAGCTTTTGCTGTTCTCTTAGACATGAGTTGATTTGTATGCATTTTGTGGCATTATAGTAATATTTTTGTGTGTGAGTGTGTGTTGTCTGTAACTTATAGCAATATACAGTACAAAATGCATTACTTCATTACTTAACATTTTTCAACAGAATTCTGCCGCATAATGCTGAGCTTCATTGTCAATTTGTTGCCTTGTGTGTGTAGGTGTGTGCATTAAGTGTATAAATTTGTTGGGTGTGTATGAGCAGGACTGGCTGAATTTTCTGGCTGTAAAGGATGGCTAATGTCTCATTGTGCTCATATCTGCTCATATCTGCTTTTTTGCACAGAGGAGGAGGAGCAGGAGGTGGAGCAGGAGGAGGAGGAGGAAGGTAGAGCAGCTTTAGCTAATGCTAATGAAGCAATGGCTTTACTAATTCAAACAATGATCAGAAAGCTGTAAAGCTCTGAGGATTGTCACAAACAACTGAAAGAATGTACAAACAACTGAAGGAATGTACAAACAACTGAAAGAATGAACCTGCACAGTGCAGGTCATAACCTGGCTGATGAGTGGAAAATCTGTGGTGCTCATTTGGTACAATTCTCTTGTTTGTGCTATATATTGAACACATTTGGGTTTGAGATAAAAAAGACTATAGCTCAAAAGTTCAGATTTTTATTTCCTGATGTTTACAACTAGATGTGTTAAACAACTTATAACATGGCACCTTTGGAAAATTAAATTAAGTAAATCAAGTAAATGAAAGTAAATAACACAATATTTGGTTGCATGTCCCTTGCTTACAATAACTGCATTAAGCCGGTGACCCACTGACAGCACCAAACCAGTGCATTTTTCTTTTGTGTTGCTTTTCCAGGCTTTGACAGCAGCTTCTTTCATTTGTTGTTTGTTTTGGGGGAAGTTGGGGGTAGTTCTCCCTTAAGTCTCGTCTGAAGGTAAAATGCTGCTCAATTGGGCTAAGGTCTGGTGATTGACTTGGCCACTTTAAAACCTTCCACTTTTTCTCCCTGATAAAGTCCTTTCTTGAGTTGGCAGTGTGTTTTACTGTAGATCACTGTCTTGCTGCACGATGGCGTTCCTCCCGATTAATTTGGATTAATTTCTCTGTACATTGGCAGACAGAATGCTTCTGTAAACTTCTGCTGCTATCATCATGAGTTACATTATCAATAAAGATTAGTGAGCCTGTTCCGGAAGCAGCCATCACTTTGGTAGAGGTTAATCTTAGTTCCACAACTTTTGTGGGTCATCTCTGTATTTCTTTGTGAATTCCAATCTGGCCTTAACATGTCTGGTTGTTACTACACCAGTGTTTTTTTTTTTTTTTTTTTTTTTTTTTCAGAACATTCCAAATTGTTGTATTGGCTATTCCCAAAACTTATGCAGTGGCTCTAATCAATTTTTCTTCTTTTCTCAGCTTCAAAATAGCTTTCATTTCAACCATAGACAGCTCTTTGATCTTCATGTTGGTTTATCCTTTTTAACGACAAATGGAGCCTTCACAAGTGTAATCCAGGGCTCAAATCATGAGTAAGCATTCAGAGCTATTAATTGTATGAACAATCTAACAGGGCACACCTGGGCAATAAGAAACACCTATCAGTCACCTGTTCCATAATTTTTTTATCTCTTGAATTATGGGTGGGTTCAAACAAAGGGTGCCATGTTCTAAGCTGTTTAACACATCTAGATGTAAATATCAGTAAATTAAAGTTGAAATTCTGATCTATCATCTCATATTCATCTTTTGGTCTTAAACCCAAATGTCTTCAGTGTATAGCAAAAGCAAAATAATTGGCTGTTCCAATACTTTTGGAGGGGAATGTATATACAGTGGAGTCCAAAAGTCGGAGACCACATTGAAAATCTGGCATTAAAAGAAAAAAAATTAAACATACAATAAAAAGAAAAGTTTAGAAATTTGAAAATTCTTAAACAAAAAAGGAAATGTACAACATCTTGAGTATTCAATATCCAAGATGGTGCACAATTTATATGTCTGATTTTCAGTGAGTCTTATCCCTTCCACTGAAGCGCGTGTTCAGACGACACGCAGATGGATTTGATCTAACAAGGATCATCAGGTTTTATACAAACTTGTGGAGTCTGTGTCAAAAAGCGGATAAATACTATGAAACTCTGAAATTCATGTAAATATTTTTAAGATTCTACTTTTCAATCAATGTGCTGATAATACCATTTGTAATGAAAACCTTTGTATTAAATTGAAAAAGAATGCCAAGTAGAAGCATAGGAATTTTTGGTGCAAGTCATGGTGTACAGAAATGATGCAATTTACAGGACAATTCCAGTCACAGGTTAATCACTACTGCTGCGAGAAAACACAGACATTTCAGGCTATACAGGAATGACGGTATCAAGTATTGAATGAAGGTTGAATTCTTTTTTCTTTTTTTTCTTTTTTTTGCACACAGTCAACATTTAAATATACAAATCAAACCTATTAACACAACAAATAGCCAAGAACAAGATAACTTTCCACTAATAAAAATATTACCTTTCTGTGTCTCTGTTACCTCGACTTGTTCTTCACTGTCTCGATTAGGCTGCTCAGAATCGCTTGCTTTTAGGAAGAAACTTTTAAGAGAACTGAAAGGATTACCGGTAGGATTTGCCGGTGTTAACATTATTTAGCTAAGATGTGTACTTTGCTAGCTGTCTAATTTTCTCGTATTAAAGAGAACTGAAAAGGATTTAGCAAACTACATGAATCTCATTTTAATTCCTGTCTTATTTTTTGAACACAACCACTGTAGCTGTGATTTTCTAGAAAACAGCGATTTCACAGCAGTGGCTATATGAATTAGAGGCTAGCAAAAGGTAATGAAACAACCCCCAGTGGCAGCATGCTAAATTTAAACAGTGACCTTTTTCCTATATATTTATTTAAAGACGCACAAATTATTGAATAACCGGAGGTGTAGAAAAGATCTTTAATTACTATTAAAAAAATGATATGAACTTTATTTACTTTGAAATTTCTACACCTTTTTACTTTTTTTTTTTTAATCAACATCAACATCAAAATTCCTACCTAAATTTCATGTTTGAAAACGAATATTTGGTAATTGCTGCAAAAGAAATCCATCAGAAATCCAGAAATCCATCAATCTTGGGAGTCCAAGAGAGCAAAATTGGCTGTGCCCTGTCAATCACAGTGACAATAGCCAATTGCAGGCATGTATGTGGAAGAGGGTAGATAGCACTTTTGCCCAAGATCTTTGTATGGTTCTATGCATGCCATTCATCTGTTACAGAAATAAAAAAGGTATTGTTGTTTTTTTTAAGTATGTAGTTCAAATTGCTTTTTCAAGCAGTTATTTTTATCCTTATATTAAAACTTTTTAAGGTAAGAAACTCTAGAACGATTTGTTAGATATTCCTGCTTATTTCTTTGACCTATGATAAATGATCTGCTAATTGTTATTACAGCATTGGTCTTTGAAATAGCATTATTACAAAAGGCTGGATATATGCAAACATACACATTTTAAAGGATCATGCTTGAGCTAAAAAAAAAAAAAAAAAAAATGGATTACAAATAATAACCATGACTTCTTGTAGGAAATTTATAGGTGGATATTCATGCTGTGATTACTTTTATAACCTGTCCTTGCAAAAATTACACCTAGTTTACAGTCTGAGCCTATCTATCTATCTATCTATCTATCTATCTATCTATCTATCTATCTATCTATCTATCTGTCTATCTATCTATCTGTCTGTCTGTCTATCTAGTTGTTAATATATTATATGTGTGTGTCTAACAGCTCCCAACAGCACAGCCAGCGGTAAGCCTCTAATCTTTTCCCCCAGTCGTCACAACAGTAAACATTTGTTTTAACGGTAATGAAAACCTCTGCCTCTTCCCTTTGAGTCAATTATATGAGCACATTATTCTTGATCAAAGCTACTTACAGCGTTTTATTACCTCACTGTTGGGCCTGTGTTGGTCTTGTCCTCACATAGTTATGAGAAAACATTACCTAGAGCCTTTCTCTTTCTGTAGGTGTGGCCATGGAACAGGGAGAGGAAGGTTAGGAAAGCAAATGAATTTTACACTTTTATGTTTTTTTAATGGATACCTCGGTTTTCAGACTTTCTTTTCTATATCTTTCTTCTGCATAATCGCTGGGTGGCACAGAGGATGCAAAACCAAAGCCAAAGTGAGTGACTGTGTGACAGAAACATTCAAATTTCAAATGTTTTAGGGGGGTGAAAAAACTTGTTTATTGTTATTTTATGATTTTCAGATCTTTTCTGCCACCCATGGTCCCTCCCAAAATACCTGATGGGGAGAAAGTTGACTTTGATGTGAGTACAGGTTGAAGCATGACTGAACATTTCATTCTTTCTAGTCATGGTGTGATTGCCACTTTTCAGTTCCTTGGTATAAATGTGTAAACAAAAAATACTATTCAAAAAATTGGACAATTTTGACAGTTTAGAGCAGATAGTACTGTTTCTAATACTGTATTAGTGTAAAACTAATAAATAATGTTCTGGTATTGGTTGTGCAGGATATCCACCGTAAGCGCATGGAGAAGGATCTGACAGAGCTACAGTCCCTAATTGAGGCACACTTCGAGAGCCGCAAAAAAGAGGAGGAGGAATTAATTTCCCTATCCAGTAGAATGGTGAGTTACAGAAAGATGTATTTTATTTCAAGTCAGGAAAAAATTAGGGGATGAAACATTTAAAGTCAAATGGTCTGCACTTATATAGTGCTTTTTTTTTTTTAACCTTAGTGGTTCTACAAAGTGCTTTACATTGCTTCTCACTGACCCATTCACACACACACACACACGGTAGCAGAGCTGCCATGCAAGGCACTAGCTTGCCATCAGGAGCAACTTGGGGTTCAGTGTCTTGCCCAAGGACACTTCAACATGTGGAGGCACGTGGGCTGGAATTGAACCGTCAACCCTACGATTAGCGTACAACCCGCTCTACCACCCAAGCCACAGTTGCCCAGTGCTAATGGACTGCTTACAACAGGGTTGCTGAAGGATCCCTGGTAAAATACTGAGCTCAGGTTCTTTTAACATGTGAGCCCTGGCCAAGTCAAGCACAATAAGTACTACAAACAACATGCTGCCACAGAACCTAACAAATAATACTGATAACAGCATCTGTGACACTAAAACGAATATTTCAGTCATAGTAAGGTCTTTCTTATAAATATCTTAAATTCTATTCATGAGATTACTTAAAGAAGTTTCTGTATGTCATTCTATGATGATGGAATGCTGTAACTAAAACCTGCTTTACCAAAGTACGATGTCATCGATGGAACATAAAAACGAATGTAACTATAAAAATGTCAATTATACGTCATGTTTTTTTTGGTAGCAATACAGATGAATAGTTCACCAAGAATGACCTGATATACAAACATACTCCAGCGTTAGCCGTCTGTGCATTGAAAGCAGACGGTAATCACTCATTTGAGACGCGACTATGATCAGTATACTGTAGGTTCAGGCATTTTTATGAACCTTAAAGTTCATATGGTAGCCAGTATCCAGTGTCTTCAAAGCGGCATTTGAAACATGCATGAACAAAATATCATCATAATCTAAAACAGGTAAAAATGTTCAAAGGTTCAACAAGTTTTCAACAAGTTGTGGAGTTTCGGATTTTCTCCCTTTGTCTACGTGAGTTTCCAATTTCCTCCCACTTCCTAAAATCATGCCAGTTGGTGAATATGCTTAATCGCCCCTAGGTGTAACTGTGTGGATCGGTGTATGTGTCTGTATGGTGCCCTGTGATGGACTGGCGCCCCATCCAGGGTGTGTTCCTGCCTCACACCCAATGTTTTGTGTAATAGGCTCACCATGACCCTGACCAGGATAAAGTAGTTACTGAAGATGAATGAATGAATCATTATCATTAATTATTCAGCCGCTGCCCACTGAAGGGCTTTATTATTCTGTAGTAAAAACTTTTTTTTTTTTAAATGTTGACTGACACTTGTATTTTATTCTGAAAATGAGGAAAAACGACGGGCAGAAAGAGCAGAGCAGCAGAGAATCCGTGCAGAAAAAGAGAGAGAACGTCAGAACAGGCTGGCGGTGAGTCAACACTTTTGATCAGTTCAATAATCAAGAGTTTAGCCACAGAAAACTAATATGATGTGTATACTTTAGGAAGAAAAGGCACGGAAAGAGGAGGAGGAGGCAAAGAAAAAAGCTGAAGAAGATGCCAAGAAAAAGAAGGTTCTGACAGGTTTACAGTTCACCGGGTACCTGCAGAAGGTAATGCTCGTTAATCCTCTCATTTTTGGGTGTAGCTAAGTGACTTTCACCTGGCCGATCTTGATCATTGTCTTGATTTGCTAACAGACAGACAGACGGGGAGCACCGAGGAAACAAACGGAGAGAGAGAAGAAGAGAAAGATTCTTAGTGAACGGCGTAAAGAGCTCAATGTTGAAGACCTGAATGCTGAGAAGCTCAGGTACACTACAAATGTCCAACTGGCTTCAAAAGAAATAATTCACAATTTTGCTGATAATGCATCTTTAAAAAAAAATGTATAAATGCTGTAAAAAGCCGCAGACAAAACTACAAGGTCATATCAGTGACTGGTTCATCCTGTTTATCATGTGTCATGTCATACAGAGAGAAAGCCAACGAACTTTGGAAGTGGATGTATCAACTGGAGGCAGAGAAATTTGAACTGCAGTACAAATATATACGTCAGAAATATGAGGTAATCGACTGGCTGTGAAAGTAAATCTAATATAACAAATTTAAAAGGCACACTCAACAAAGTTGTTAGCCATGTAAGGCAGTTACTGCAACCTCTTTTGCTAATTTTCACATGAACGTCTGTTGACAGCGTTATTAAAGCATAACTCATGCAGGCTGTGGCATTCACACCTAAGCCAGACTTGGCAGGACTACCTGGTTCTGCTGTATATCTAGTCCCTGGATTGCTTCCCAGCTATTTTAAAGAGACGTGCATACTTTGTGTAGAGGCTATGTGCCATATCTCTGTTTCAGTGTCATATCTCTGATTCTGTCTGTAGGTCACTGTTCTGAGAAACAGGATCAGTGACCACCAGATAACGTGAGTACTTACGTTTCATAGTGTTTTCGTCATTCTTTAATCAAACAAAAAGATATCTCCTCACTTAGAGTAATGCACTGACTTCCAACAGAAACCATTTCCCAATTGGTTTCCTTCAATAGCTTGTTTGCAGTCACGTGATTCTGATGATGCGCGAAATTCAGATGAAGAGCAGGATGGGAAAAGTAGAATGGACGAGATGGAGGAAAGTCCGTACTGTACTGGTTTAGATACTATTACAAGAGAAAGGTATAAACAGAAAATCACAACATAGGATGGACGTGATCCTCATGTTATGAAGAGGAGCGACTATTCGACTGAATTGAAATACTTGCCTCAATCGAGGTGGTAGATATAAGCAACTGTTCAGTTACAGGAATACAAACTCAAACAAGGACAAGAAAAAACAATTACTTTAACTTTACAAAGTACAGAAACAGCTAATGTTACGTAAACATAAACATAGCATATGTAAGTTGTATAAACTTACCTTTAAGTTTGTGATAGTGCTTATTTGTAGAAAATCACTTCCTGCCCTCTGTCTGCATTTCGCGCCACAGCAATGACGTGATGTCATGTGCAAACAAGCTATACAGTGACAGTTAAAGACAGGCCCTGGAAGTGTTAAGGCTCTTCTTCTGTCTCTTTGTGTTTGCCATGTTCCCGAACATTCTGTTTGAAGTAACAGCTGGCGTTCATTATGCCACGACCTCTGAACTAGGCCCATCGGGACTAACTACACACAAGCACGGTGTTAAATAAAGGTGTCTCAAAAAAGAAACACGGCATGGAACACACAGAGAGACATTCAACCTGGGTGGATACAATTGCAAGGGAAAGACAGAGAGGAAAGACAGCTGAGAAGCCACACTAAGCCGTGTGTGAAGTCAGGCAGTATAATTATACCAACCAGTAGTGCAAAATAAACCACAGAACTGGCATTCAAAACACCAAGTCCTCTAAATCAGCTGGACACCCAGTCAATGTCCCTAACACAAAGGTAACAATTTGCAAGTGTCAATGCACAGGTGTGTATTTTTTCATGACATGACCCATGAAGGCAGGATGTCATGCTGGGTGATACCGCCGTGAACATTGTCATTTCCATTTTTATATATGAAATTGACAAATGTACTTGACTCATAACAGATCTGTGTCTGCTTGCAAAGGTGACGTGTGTGTAGTCACCACTAATTTACTAAATAATGTCTGGTTCATCCCGTTTCTTCCCTTACCTAATAATGACTCTGTTGCCTATTGTTTGGGTCTCAGGAGGAGCTGCTAAAAAATTCCACTTATATTCTGCTCCATGTTGGATGACCTTGGTACAAATCCCAACTTCAAAGAGGATTAAGATGTTTCTTTAGGCCTCTCCCATGGTACAAATGATCTCTGTCATGCTCATATTCTTCTCTTTTTCAGGGATATGTGTCAGAGGTAGATCAGAAATGTGAGAGAACCTAGAGCCTGTTGTAGGCAGGCTGGCACAGGGCAGGTTGATGAGTGAGTGATTGAGAGAGAGAGAGAGAGAGAGAGAGAGAGAGACAGAGATGACAGCAGCTGTCATCTTGAAGTCAGAGATAACTAGCAAGGTGACTGATTAAATGTTGAAATTCCATCAGAATCATCATTTTGGTTGAGGTTGAATAGTCAGTGCTAAATAATATTCTCGATGTTGATCATTCGTTGCTTTTCAGTGTTTAAAAGACAAACAGTGAATCAATGTTGATTTTCGGTCAGCTTCATTTCCCCCACTGGAAATTTAATAGCAATCCTCTAATTGTTTTAAGTCACTTTGTTATCTAGTTTTTCACAGTCTGTACACAAGATCTGCAATCTGGGTGTGTAGTCAAAGGTCAAGGGTGTGGTCCTTCCTTTTTTTTATTTTATTGCTGAGATCAGACAGAAGTGGGGCGTATGCTAATATTTTAGCTGGAGGGTGTGGCAAAGATTAGAAGGATTGGGAATTTGTAAAAAAAAAAAAAAAAAAAAAAAAAAAAAAAAATTAACAATAGAGCATTATCGTTATAAAGTAAATAATAAACTTTCCCTTTAATAATATTAAACACTACACAACTGTATTTTTGCATTTCCCCCTTTTTTTTTTGACAAAACAACATAGTGCAGGATGCTATGTACATCAAATCATTCTTCAAAAACAGTAATCATATTGAACAATTTGTAAGTTGGAAAGTTGATGTCAGTAAGGATTATATTATTTTATTGACTGCACTACTCCTTGCTAACATTTTAGATTTTTGCTAACATCTGAACAAGAGTTTGGACAATGCTCTTTTTTATGTGCCTTATCAGTTATTTTCTTCTTGCTATACTTGTCTGGTCTTTTAGTACCAAAGGGCCCAGGAGCAAGAGAGGTTTGAGAAAATAGACGGCCATCACCAGCGGAAGGTTTTAACGTGTCAACGTTACAACGTAACGTGTCAAGAACATCACTAGTGTGACAAATGTGACCATATTCACATTAGTATCTACACATCCATAACCTCAGTTGCACATTGTAAACCAATAAATCATGATTAAAGTTGTTGTCTGTTTCTCAAACAATAGCTGACTATTTACTATTAGCAAGTTCAGTGGAATTCTATCATGCACAGTATACCAGGATTAAGAAATCTGAAATTATTATACAGTATTGTTATACATTATTGGCTTTTACTGTAGATATTGATGCAAAAAAAAACATCATAGTGAAAATAGATTTTCTTCTGGTCTAAGAATGACCCTCATATGTTCACTGGAAAAGCAACCTAACAGACGCTAGAGCCAAATAATTTCTTACTTGCTTATGATAACATTGCAGTGTTATTTTACATTTAATATTATTTTTTGAAAATGTGTGATTCCTCACTGAGTCATGTCACAACCAGCACCACAAACTACCATGAACTTCATATCACAGAATTCTCAGTCTGTTCATGCACTACATACCATATCATCTGAGTAAGAATATTACCCCTATCACAATTCACAATCCACTGATTATTAATCATGCATACAACCCCACCTAGGTTTAGAGTCTATCTTCTCTTGGCCATCAGAATCAAGGCCAACACTACTGCCTTGGCCAGACTCTTCTTTGTGCAGGAGAAGGAATGGTGACTCAGGCCATGTACTGATTACAGAGGACTAAACAAGCTCACTGTCAAGTGCCGTTATCCACTGCCCTTAGTCTCCTCAGCTCTGAAATAGCTTATTAATGCCACACTGTAACACTGGAGACTCAGAAGCACCTTGAGGGTGCTGCATGATGCTTAGAGTGGCTCCACTGGCCAGAGAAAGCAAAGCACCCCCGGTCCTTCTCACAGCCCTCAAAAATGTCGAATAAAGCTGGCTAAGCAACCCAACAAGTTAAATGTGCAATCTTTTATCTTTGTTTTAAAGAAGAAAAAATAAACAAAATACTAAAACATATTTATTTTTAAATACTGCATAACTAATACTACTACAGAACTCCTAACTAGGTCAAATTAAATAAAAAGTAATTATAATTCAATATGTGACATTTATCAGACTGTCACTTATCTGTCATGGCAAAAGAATATTATCAAGTGTTTATATCGAATTTTATTCTTTTTTCGAATCAGACAATCAAACTTGTGTATGATTATAGTGTTTTATATATATATATATATATATATATATATATATATATATATATATATATATATATATATATATACACACACACACACACACACACGCACAGACATACATATATATATATATATATGTGTGTGTGTGTGTGTGTGTATATATATATATATATATATATATATATATATATATATATATATATATATATATGTATATAAAACACTATAATCATACACAAGTTTGATTGTCTGATTCGAAAAAAGAATAAAATTTTATATATATATATATATATATATATATATATATATATATATATATATATATATATATATATGTGTGTGTGTGTGTGTGTGTGTGTGTGTGTGTGTGTGTGTGTGTGTGTGTGTGTGTGTGTGTGTATATGTTCTTGCTTTGGGGTGGATTCTTAGCTTTCAATGCTTTTTTCAGATGTGACTCCCAGAAACTGATATTTATAGTGTATGTTATGAAAATGAACCTGTTTAGCACCAATCAACACTAACTAACATAGGGTCACAGTTCTCCATGCTACTGTGTCAAAAAAAAAAAAAGGTTTACCTACTTACAAGCCAACTGATTCAAAGAGGTCACACTACTGCCCAACACTGCATAATGCACATTCTGCTCCACATAAATGCGTTATATTAACACTGGACATATTAATATTAACAGGACACTGATTATGAATCATACACAGTATGCATAATTCAAATAAAAGGAACAAAATGTAAATACGTTCTGCTTCATGACATGAGTTGTATCTTGACGTGAAGATACTTGAAGTGAAATGTTTGTAAATTTATCATTCAAGAGCATGTTCAGTCATTTTGAATTGGTCATGTTGTTACACAAACTTCTAACCTTTTGGCCAGAATGCACATGATAATGCTTATTGATAGGGTAGAAACAACTCAACAGAACACCCGGCGGTTAATAAGCATGGTCCAAGCCTGGACATTGCATTCCCACTGTTTCTCATGATGTACACGAATGGATGATCAAGTCAAATTATTCCAAACATCAAAACGCTAGTAATTCTAACACTCTTACTGTTTCCTCTGTTGTAACGTTCTCCATGTCCCATCAAAACTCTTAGTCTAAATGAAGTGATGTAATGCATGCCACAGCAAGCTTTATAACATAGACTAAAAGGTGACAAAATTTTTATCAAATTTGATATATTTTGTCGATTAATACCACCTCAACACCTTGATAAATTAATCACCTAGGATCACTCTTTTCCAGCAGATCAGCTGTCCTCCAACATCCATGGTCCCACTTGGCTGTGGACTAAAATTCTGGTGTTCGCTGATTGGTTTTATAAGTCCCTCTGACTGATTCACTTGCCAGCCCTACCCATCACCTTTCAGACTGCGTAGTTGTTGTTCAATCATGGTCACTGCTGTTCAGGTATTTTGGAATTCCAGAGGATATAGTTTCTAATCGGGGGCCTAAGTGTGGGACTACTTTTTGAGGACAGTGGGAGTTTTGGTGAGCTTAACATTGGGATATAACTCCCCAAGCTAAAGGCCATGTGGAGAGGACCAATCAGAAAACAAGCCTTTTTTTATTTTGCACTTTCTTCCCTAACAATCAGGAGGACTAGTTCATTGGCTGGGTACTCCCAGAATTGTTTAAGGCACTCGGACAACAAACTGACCTTATTCCAGTGTGTTCTGGGCTACCAGCCACATCTTTTCCGCTGGATCGCATCCATTACCATTAATTACTACTGTTGGAGTGAACAGGTGTGGCAGAGCACATATGAAGTAGAACAGGTGACCCTATAAACCAAGAGAATGGTGGCCTGACATAGGGCTAAACTCCTGTGTACAAACCTGGGGACAGAGTGCGGCCATCCACCAGAGACCTCTGATTAAGCAAGTTTGTAGGAGACTTGAGAGAAAGTAAACACAGTTCCTTCAAGGTGGTTAAATCAAACAATAAAGTCATGTACTGGCTCGACCTACCTAAACTCTAATATTCACCAATCAGTCTTAACATTAAAACCACCTGTCTAATATTGTGTAGGTCCATGTTGTGCCGTTAAAACGCTCTGACCTGTCAAAGCATGGACTCCACAAGACCTCTGAAGGTGTGCTGGGGTATCTGGCACCAAGACGTTAGCAGCAGATCCTTTAAGTCCTTTAAGTTACAAGGTGGGGCCTCCGTGGATTGGACTTGTTTGTCCAGCACATCCCCCAGATGCTCGATATGATAGAGATCTGGGGAATCTGGAGGACAAGTCAACACCTTGAACTTTTTGTCATGTTCATCAAACCATTCCTGAGCCGCCCATGACCCTGTTGCTGGTTCACTGGTTTTCCTTCCTTGGACCACTTTTTGTAGGTACTAACCACTGCATACCGGGAACATGAGATGTTTTGGAGATGTTCTGACCCAGTCATCTAGCCATACACTTTGGACCTTGTCCAAGTCGCTCAGATACTTACGCTTACCATTTTTCCTGCCTCCAACACATCAACTTTGAGAACTAACTCTTCACTTGCTGCCAAATATATCCCACCCCTTGACAGGTGTCACTGTACATCATCTGTCAGTGGTTTTAATGTTATGGCTGTCGGTGTACTTCACATTGTCTGTCTACTGTCATAAACATCAACTCCCAGAATCCTCAGTAAGCCACATCACAGTGAACAACCACAAACACCATATCCCAGAATTCTCAGTCAGCTAATAACCGTGTCAAAGCTATCATGCTTGTCATTTCACAGCTCGCTAACAAGCCAGGTCAGGTCTTTTCCATAACTCAGAACAGCTGCGTTGTATAGTAGCATTTGCATTCTGGAACTTTGAGTCCAACCTTTATTGCCTTCCCTAATTCTACAATGGATTTCTCTTTAATATGACATTGAAAATTGGTAAGAAAAGATGCTCTTTATTTTTTACTAACAGCAAAATCTGACTCGTGATTTTTTTGAGATGACTATTTTATTTTCCTGTTAAACACCATTGTAACTGCTCCAGCAATGTTCTCCTGTGGCATCAGTGCAACTGCTAACTTCTTAGCACCAGAATGCTTTTAGCACTCAATATGAACATGTTTAACATGTCTCAGGGTGGATTTTTCAAGCATAAACGAAACACAAAATACCACTGCAAAAAGCTTTATTTGGTTTCTGCTGGGAAATAAAGATATTAACAACTCAAACATGAGACTCAAATGAAATGACCAACTACAAAGGAACCCTATTCAATTCTTAAGAAAAAGTGAAAAATTATTAAAAGGCAATGCATCAGGGAAAAAAAAACAAAAAAACATTAATATTCATAATAATACCTTGGTGTCTTATACCTCACCCTAATGCTAACTGTAATGGTTTGGCAGGAACCAGAACCCAAATCTTTGCACTGTTTTTTTTTATATTTTAACACAAGCATATTCCAAATAAAAAGCCATGAAAAATAGCAGTTTATCCCTTCTCGTGTAGGCAGGCATCATTCCTTTTCTATTCATGTTAGACATCATACTCACAATAGCAATACATCAAATAGATAGAAAATGTGAAGCTATTTTCTCAAAAATTGCAATATAAATGTAATAAGTTTCCATTACGGTGCCTCCATGCAACACAAAATTAATGTGAAATTACAAAGATAAAGAAATAGACATTTTTTTTTTCCAGTTCTGTGCAAACTCAACTGCTTTTTCATTACCTCTGCAGTTCTTTATACTTAAAGCGGACAGGAATATATGATTTTATTGGATAAGTAAAGGTATAGCAAGTCACTTTCTGTAGCTGTTCCGTAGAATTGGACTACTGCGGTTAACAATGGGTTAATCAAATTATTCAATGATCTGAAGAGACCTGAGGGCAGCTGAAGTTGTCTCATTCACAAAGAATGTCTTATTCATCCCTTGCTGGAAATGAAGCAAACAAACAAACGAAAAAAACGTTATTACAAAACATACATAGTCTATTACATGACACAGTTTTATGTAAAAATGTTTTCTACAAAACAGGCATGTGACTAATTTAACCACAAAAATATGTCAAGAAAAGTTACATCTGAATTTAAACAACCAAACAATCTCTAATTCTTAAACCGATGCAAAAATCCCCAACGTTGAATTAAAACTTATATGATAATAACTTATATGATTATAAAATCAAGTGAACACAACTGTAAAAGTGAAATCCCCACTGAGGATTTTTGTCTGGTTTTCCATAAATAATGATAACAACATGGTAATAAAAGAAGATAAAACAAAACAATTTTGCACCAAAAAGTCATTATAAAGCAGTTATAACAGCCTTTTCAATTGAATCAAAAGTGTTTGTTTTTTTAAATAACACAACCAGAAACAAAACCCTGTAAAAACCTATTTTTCAAGCATGGTATTGACGTTTTAACTATTGCTTCTTTATCACAAACAAAGGTCCTTTCACTGAAACATGGACTTGAGCACACCCACTTTCACCCAGCCTCTCCTTGTTACTAGCTTGGCAACATGCAAACAGCTTTAAACTGAAAGCAGAAGTCACACACCCAAACCTATCCACCTTTCCACTCCCAGCCATAATATACTCTCACCTCCACCCCGTCTCTGCAGCTACACGCTAAGATCTGCTACACTACAGTAAACAGATCAGTGCTGTCAAGACTGTCAGAAAATCAACTGGCATTAATTACCAGACTGTCAACAGTATAGACAGCAATCATGTGCATATTTATCTATAGAGAGAAATAAAACTCTGAGTTTGTGTACGTGAACAGCCTCCAGACATTTTACAGTTTTGTCCTGCCCATCTGAGTATATTTGTGTACAGTGCTTCACTGTCATGGATCTCTCATGCATACGTGCATTATACTACATCTTTGAACATATTTAAACCCAAGGCAGTGTTTAAAAGTTTCAGCAAAAGATATTTGTCAAGCAGGTATGGTGGGAAAGTGCAATGCTCCTCAAGTTCCACTGCTTTGCTACGATTGCTATGGGGATGTGAACAACTTCTCAAATGTAAAGTTGGCCGGAAGATAGAGAAAGAACTGCTAGCCAATTATAGAGAAGGTGGTAGGATTTGTTATAGTGTGGGTCTCCAAAAAAATTGAGTTAAAGTTATATCCCGTTGCTGCCTTTCAAAGAAATCCATCAGAGCGTTGGTGACGTTAGAATCTGGACCTAGACGCTGGCAGTATGTAGACCCAATGTCAATCATCCTGTCATTAAATTATAGGACAGTTCTGGCATGTTTACTCACTCCGAAATAATTCATTAAAAGTGCTGCATGTTCTAAATGTCCAACAAATACCACCTGCCACTTAGAAATAGTCTGTCAGGGTCAGGAGTGAGGCATGTATTCAAATGAAACAAGTATTCAGTATTAATAATAGATTTTTTTCCAAAGTTAGTTGTCATTCAAACAATACTACTAAATATCCATGCTCGTGACGAGGAAATTCACATTTTTCTCTTATTGGATGTCAAATAGTCCATCAGGAACACGGGTGCGTGACAGGACAATTGAACACACGAATACAAACATACAAGTCACCCTGTTCTGTGTGTGTCTTATTTTATGTGTGAAGGAGGCTCGTACTTATAACACAAACACTCCTTATCAAAGTTCCTCAGAATATTATATTACCTCTTGTCCTCATGGAGCAATAAAAAAAAGCATTCTCTGGAGCCTTTTATCTGTCTCTTTCCATAAATATCGACACCCTTTAAAAAGGTTTTCTCATGCCATGGTTTTACCTAACCATGTCACAACAATTACATGTAAACCCAATAGTTTACATGTATTCTCTGCACCTTGAAACATTGTTAGCAGGGATTAAATAAAAATTTTTAAAAACTTCCATGCATAGAAAGCACTGAAATGTTGAGAAACAGCTGCTGTTCATTACACTGTTGTTGGAGATCTAGTCAACAAAAAACGGCACCTTTATTTGCAGCCTATTATTGATTATGTGAGGAATAACACACTCCAGACCATGCTGTTACACAAAAATAATGCATGCCTCCTGGTTGTGTGTGATGCGCCATTATGCATAAGCAGAGTTATGCTACCCCCGAAGTGCATTATTTTGGTATAAATATTTGGTCTGGGTCGTGTTCCTACACTTATACCGCCGCGATATGCCAACGATTACAATGTTCAAGTTCTTTATGAATGGCACCGTGCTTTTTATTATCTCATTGTTAATGTCGTGGAACATCCGAGAGACAAGTAAGTTCCTGTACTCAACTCCTCTCTCCTTCTCTCACTCTCAAATAAAGCAGCTTGTCATTATACCGAGAAACGGGAAAGCATAAACTCCTCTGACTGTTACAGAGTGCTTACAGCTGAGACTCCTTTAATAAATGTTACATAAATGTCTCCTAAAAAATGCCTCCGTGTTGACAATTATACATTTTACTTTCTTAAACAACACTTTAAAAAAAAATTTTTTTGGACATAATTTCTCTCTTCCAGTAAATGATTAATACACTGAAGAGAAAAAAAAACTTGTTGTAGGTAATTCTTTAACATATAGAACATATAAAAACAGAACAAAAAAAGGTTCAGCTGAGAAAAGTTCGAACAATATTATTTTATTTTGATCCAAGGTCATTTTTTAAGTGTATCATTGAGACATTAATATATTTGGCTTCATCAATAGAATTCCAGTTTATTTGCTGGGTATGGCTAATTTAACTCCAATAGCACCATATCTTGTCTGATGTTGTCGTGTGTTAACAGCAAAATAATGCAAGGAATATAGATAGCAATTAGATACTACATTATTCTGCCATAGAATCTTTTTCTGCACCCGCAGAGCTTACCACTCACCGAGTCTGACACTATGCAACTCTATGATTTTTAATCATGTAATCATTGAAGTACGCACACATGAGACATATGTCATGGGGTACATCACAACGTGGATAATATGGATTTTGTTGGCGCTGTGATACAGTACACTGATACAACTTTAATTCCCTATCGTGGATCCATTTGCATGAGACATGATGCATAGTTGATGACTAGGCCTGTTTAGTCTTGTAGGGAAAAACATTATTTTTGAGTTTTTGAGCAGTAGCTCTGGTTTAAATAAACGAAATGGAAAGGAAAGAAGGAAGGATGGGAGGAAGGAAGGAAGGAAAAAGAAAGAAGGTAGAACAGAAATTTATGGTAGAAGAACGGTGCAAAAGCATTATTAGATTTAAAGCACTGACTGAACACCTCACCTTCTTGAGGAAACTCTGAATATTCTTGTCAGACCAGAGGCTATGAAGGAGAGCTCCTGCTGCCTTACTGGTCTTCGGCATGGCTCTGTGAAAAACAGAACACATGAGAACACATATCTGTATATTTACTCACTACCAGTAGCACAATTTTTTTTTGTGTGTGTGTGTGTTTTTCAGAATAAGACACTCACATGTTTTGACTCATGTTATTGAGTGAATTCATCATGGCACTGCTTAGCAATTTCTTCCCCATCTCAGGTTCTGCCCTCATCAGGTTGTTTGCTGTGTGGCAGGCCACCGCCATGGCGCTATCAGACTCTGGAGTAAGGTCAGTTGTCAAGCTCTTGACGAGACCAGGAAGAGCCTGACGCGCTGCCGTGCAATTACACATAGCACAATCAGCAATCATATGCAACCAAGCAAACAGTTTGACTAACAATTTAACATACAAAAGATTAATGTTACACAACACAAGCCTTTATCAGCAGCATAGTGCAACATGGCCAGCAATAAAAAAACCAAAAAACAAAACCTTGGCATATTAAAATAATATTTCACAATCAACAACATAACACACCACACACTTATACTATCAAACTCCATATACAGCTATTTACCAGCAACACACATTAGCCACAACCAGCAAGTATCAAGATATAGCAATGTAAGAACACATGGCAGACTAAAATTGTATAAAACAGACAAAAATCCATTAACAGACAAAAAATTTATAATGCAACCATGAAATCTCACCAGCAACTAGCAATGCAGCACAAGCCAAACTACTATTGCACAGCACAAATTATTACCAGCAACATTCACACACACACACACACACACACACACACACACACACACACACACACCCGTAAAATGGGAAGCTAAGAGTGTGCTACGCCACAAGTTAAACCAGCTCTGAATGTTTGATCATTACTTAATAAATCACAGGCATGATTGCACCAAAAGAAATGTGCATTGTGTGTGACTGATACTCCTCTGCCATGTTTTTCCCTTTCACTGTCTAGCTGTCTGCATTAGTCTTAAACACTAATGCAACAAAGCTGTAGTCCCTCCCAATTTCATGGTAATCGTCAAGTCTTGCATGTAGACAGACAGTATTTGACGGTGCCTCGTCTTGCTGCTTTCTTTACACTCATTCTGATCTGCTCTAGCGTAAGATATGTTTGTTTTTTTTTCCACGTAGACAATGAAATAGACCTGTAAGTCACGCTGGATAAGGATGCCAAATGCAGTAAAAGTAAAAGTACAGTCAATTTACCCAGAGTTCTGTGCAGCTGTGGCGGTCGAGACAGGTTCCCAATCAGTGTAATGATGCTGTTCTTCAGGGCAAGATTCGGTGACTGTAGCTGTGGAGAGAGGTTCTGCAGACCATTCAGCCTCTGAACGATGGTGTGACTCAACACATCTGACACCTAAAACATACGCACAGGATAAAGCACATTATCAAGTTCCTCACAAATACTTATGCGTTCATATAATCTAAATACTTTACTTAAAGTCTTACATACTCAGTAATGGCTTCCTGTAGATTTTCAGTGGAATTACTGAAGCTTGAACTGCATTTGATTAAATGTCAGCCATGTTATCTTTGAGCCAAAAAATTGTTTTGCTAACATGAAGCATTATATGATCAGAGACAACTTGATGGGGGAAAAAAAAGTCATTTTTCATTTTTCCCCTTGTGAAACGGTGCGTTTATATAAACCCATTATGTACAGTAGAGCAAAGATGCCTTCAAAAATAATTAAATTAAATGTTTCTCTATTTAAAAAAATACTACACAGAGCAGTAAACAGTAAGAAATGAAACAAAGGGAGTATTTGGTGTTACGACCCTTTGCTTTTAAAAAAAAAAAAAAAAAGTAGTCTCAGCTAGACTTAGTGCAGTTTTATAAGGAAATGAGCTGTAAATTTTATTGAGCATCTTGCAGAACCAGACACAGTTCTTCTGGAGACTTTATTGCACTGGATGTTTTTTGTCTGAAAAGCAGCATATTAACACTTAAGTCATAAAATGAAAATCTATAACAAAGTTTGTACTAAATATGCGAAAGCCAACAATTTCCATGGCGTGTATTTATCTTTTCATATGACTGTATGTGTGTGTGTGTGAGTATATACATATATATATATATATATATATATATATATATATATACTCACACACACACACATACAGGGTGTCCCAAAAGTCTAAATACATAGGGGAAACTAACACTTTTTATTAAATTACAGACGTGACTTAAGCACTACTCTTAACTGATTATTGCGCATGAGTTGCGTGCATGTGGAGGAGTTCAGCCGAAAACATAGGTGTGTCTCGGTGACACACAATTCTGACATTGAACTTAAGCCATTATTTTGTGCGATATTTGCACAAGTGAGTAGTAGTGTTAGGTCCAGTTCCTAACTAACAGACACATGTGTTGTAACCACAATATTTTAATGCCACAGTACTGGAGGCCACAGTAATTTTAATAATCTGAATTGGCGGTCCAGAAAATCAATTTAAGCACCTGCGTAAGCGGACTCTGAATACAGAGAAATACTTCTGTACCTTTTAAACTTAAGTAAGCTTACTGTAACTTGCTGAATAATTTGCTATGAAACGATAACAATAATTTGTTTTGTCCCACTTAAGGATTTTGATCACACAAATAGATATACAGGCTGTACTCCACACTTAAATTTATATTTGTGATATCCTGTTAATAATAACCTGTTAATTACTGTGCCATTCAAAATGGTGCTCAGTTCATGTAGTGATAGACAACATGGCAACAAACAGAAAAACAGCTCGGAATTTACTCAAACGGATTTCGCCATCCCAAACGTAGACATAAAAACCCGTGAGGTTTTCTGTTGTACTCCACATGACCAGTTGATCAGAGACGTGCTCTTACTGGTCAAAATATTTCTCATTTGGCCAAATACTGAATGTACCAATTTTTCAACCCCAACACACGGCTGTCCCTAATTGTGTAATCTATAGTGTTATAAAATGAAGAGGGGTGGGACCAGGCAAAACAATGCGTTAATAGCTAGGCGGTAAGCAAGCAGAAGGGTTAAAAAAACAGATCTTACGATGCCCTTCTTGGCGGTGAGGTTGTGCAGTGCTCCACAGCATGCCTCCTGGGTGTTTGTGTTCTGAGTGGAGCCAAGCAGATTCAGATACAACTGCAGTGTCTTTGAGTGAATAAGCTGGCTCTTGCCTTTGGGATTGAAATCATCCATCAATGGGTATTCGGAGTTGCTCTTCAAGACAGCAAAAGCACAACAGACTACTTATAAGACATGGTACTGATTCATAATATCCACTTTACTTATATTGTACTCTTGGCTGTTATTATTAGCAATATAAATGATATTTCATAATGTTCCTAAACAAATAAAAATTGCCCCTTCATATGCTTGAGGATCCTCTTGATGACAGCCAAGTACAAGTAGGAACGGAAATAAGAGGTCATGTGAAAGGAACTAAAAAAAAAACCTATACAAATATAAATATGATTTTAAAATTATAGTCAAATTAAGCTAAACATATGGATATTCATGCTGCAAAAGATTATTTTGTTTTCCTTTAAATAAAAATGTCAAATACATTATTTTGACGTGAAACAAACATAAGGGTTAAAACAACAACAACAACAATAACAACAACAAGTAGTGTAATTATTCCAGAATTATAAATCAGATTTTTTCAGAAATGAAAAGTGGCACTCTTTTTCCAAAATGCTTGAGTGAACGGTAAACGTTGCTGACAGTAAACTGACCTCTTGCTGGATCTTGCGGCTCTGGTTGCTAAAGCAGCCGATAGGGCCGGTGTCAGCCACGTTATTGCGGCTTTCAGAAGCCGTAGCCAGCGTTTGTATCTTGCTAAACACAGCAGGCACCTCGCTTTCCAGCTGATAGGTGAGATTGTGCAGAGCACACACACAGTTCTCCACAGACTGCGGGCAAATAGCAGAACAATTAACACCTGTTAGGGCACGAAAAACGTTTACCACTTTATGTATGTTAGTGACAATTCAGGCTATGTGTATCATTATAATGACTACAAATACTGAGGGTCATAATGAATTTTTATGGAAAGCTGTAACTAATCTACCAGTAAAATGTTGTCATCAGTGCAATGATTAAACAGATCATCTAAAAGCTCTCCTTCTTGCTGAAAACCTAAATTTCTGTCAGTTAAATTTCATCCTCTTATCTTGCTTTGCCTTATCCTCTTAGCCGTATATCAGTAAAAAAAAAAACACCATTTAGCATTATTGACAATGGAGACTAGGTCCCGGTTAACAGAGGATAATACCTTATCATCCTGATTGCCATTGTCCACACAAGACTGCATGTGTGTGACTAGTGAGTCAATCAGGCCCTCACAGTTGCGCAAGGCTTGACGGTTTGCCAGTTTGCCAGAACTCAGATTTCTGTTGGTAAGGAGAGTAAACAGGCTGCAATTACACAACAACAATTTCTCTTTTTTCTTCTTCTAGATTTTCTTAATCTCTTTAGCTAGGCCCAGTGAACTAACATGTTCACACAGAGTTCTTAATGAAAGCAACCTAAATTGCTTAGCCTAATGTGGCTTAATCGACCAAACCGATATACACCAACTTCTCAAGAACAGTTTTACATCATGTGTTGCCATTACAAGGAAACAGCTCAATATTGCTTAACGTGATTAAAACCGCAACCTAGCAACACAACGGTTCTCACGGATTATAAACACTGCCTGCTGTCACTCCTACGAAAATTTGAAACCTGAAATCTCTACTACCGTTTTCAATAACATTAAATTACACTTTTTTTTTTTCTTAACTGACCGATCCTCTACAGGCCGTACGGTAGCTGATTTTGCATCTACTCATGAAGTGGTCCTCTTGAAGGAGTTAAAAAATACGTGCACGTCGGACTGAACGGAAAGTATGTTCGTTGTTTCAGCCTGCTTTGTTGGCAGATTAATTTCCTTTGATGTAACGAGCATGTGTTCCCACGTTCAAATGCTGTGGGAAAGAACGTTTAGTGTCATAAAGTAGATCTCACTTATTAGGCCGAAAAACAAGCAGCAGCAATCACAGCCAGAATGATAAACACTGGTTTAATCATAACTGTCCACGGTTCACCCAAACATCCAGCTAATATAACAGTAGTGTGGCACTTTTTTTTGCTCTGACATTGTATATTTTTTTGATGATATGTTTGTTGGGTTGTATATCCCACTGGACACAATCAGACCTAATCACTGGTTTTGTCAGACTAGAGATAAGACATCGTTGTTGACATGGCTGGTGTGAACTAATGCAGCTACGCCCTCAGTACAGCCCCGGGATGTCAAACTTGATAAGGAATGCCCATCTGTTTGCGAAATGCATGTAATGACTCATGCTCAGTCTCGTAATTCTGATAATGTGACAGGCGTGCCAGACTCTTTTCTGTTCTCACAAGAGCAGGACAAGTGTCATAGAGAATCCAATGATACAAATGAAACGCAGTTGCACATTCATACCTATAATCAAAGCAGTACTTGTTTTTTTCAATAGAGGAAATGAAACATTTATCTCTGCTTCTCTGGATTATTTTCCCCCTGGGAAAATTTCCCCCATTTCCCCTAAGAAACTAACTACCGTGTCCATAACATGCATTGAGCAGGGGGGGTGTAATGTGTCAGATTGCCAGTGAAATTACAGTCTTTAAAACGTTTTCTAATCACAAAAAACTCAACATAAACTAAGGAATTTTCAGAAGACAGATCCAATATACGTTTTAAATGCCAATCACATAAGGAGGCACGAGGAAAAAATATATACATTCTCTAACTGAAGAAATTTTAATATACAGTTTTAACTGTGCACTAAACTATATTTACTTGCTGCCAACTGGAATATATTTTGACCACGTGCTAGCACATGTTTATTCTTTATTTCAAAAACAAATGACTCTTATTGCCTCCATAGACTAAACTTACAGCTTTCCCAAATTGCCACACTCTTCTCCCTCATGAGACATTAACATACGACAGCCGCCAAAATCTGACGCATTTTGGCAAATACAGACTCTGCCAAATTGTTTTTTTTTTTTTTTTTTTTTAAACATTGGATGTTCAATGAAATATTTACTCTATTACTTGTACTAATTATTATGACATCTGTTTTCTTGAGTACATTTTCAAATTTTCATATCTGTGTCTTCTATTCTATCTTTGTTTTGCATGGCACCATGACAAACTTTATAAAAAAAATAAAAATAAAAAAATAAAAACCTGAACACTATATAAAAACAAGTTAATAAAAACAAATATGATAATAAATACAAATCATCCACTATGATCTTCTCAAAACCATTTGTTCACACTGCCACGTTCAATAACATTAAGAGCAGTGAGTTCTACTCACCGTAGACATGCTGTGGCGTTGCAGAAGCTCTCAATACGTGGTTCAACATCAGACGCCAAGGCTGAGGTGTCTGCGTTCGGCTGCAGCACCGTCTCTGTGAGGACAGGTAGAGCCTGACGTAGCAGATCGGGTTGAATGCTTTCCTCTGAGGACAGGTTCCACAGAAGTCCTGGTTCAACACAGAGACACAGCAAAGTTGAATAATCCAAACGCAAGAGGAAAATAATGTGTGGATTTGATCTACTATCAAGTAAAGTTATATTTGTGGAAAAATAAACCAGGACAGGGTTTGGATCTGCAGTGCATGTGTTCAAGGAAGAAGCAGATCATTTACTATTTTAGACTTCAGACACTACACTGAGGAAGAAAACATCTCATCTTCCAAAGAGACATTCTCTTTAGACAGGGGGTTATTATGCTCAAAACAGATTAGCATTACATTTATTTAGTTATTTATAGCGTCAAGGACCTGATCAGATACAGCCAGGTCCATAAGTATTTGGACAGCGACACAATTTTCATCATTTTGCCTCTGTACACCACCACAGTTTGAAATGGATTTGAAATGAAGTAATCAAGATGTGATGTAACTCAAGGGGTTTAACAAAAAATATTGCATTAACCGTTCAGGAATTACAGCCATTTGTCCCACCATTACACGGGTTCATAAGTAATTGGACAGCTACCAATCATAAATATTAGAACTACTTTTAATACTTGGATGCAAATGACTGGCTGAAGTCTGGAACATCACCAAATGCTGAGTTTCCCCTGCTGAGATGCTTTGCCAGGCCTTTACTGCAGCCGCCTTCAGTTGCTGCTTGTTTGTTGGTCTTTCTTCCTTCAGTTTTGTCTTCACTAATTGAAAAGCAGGCTCAACTGGGTTGAGGTCATCAGGTATTTAAGAACGTTTAATTTCTTTGCCTTAAGAAGCCTTGGGTTTCTTTCACAGGATGTTTTGGGTCATTATCCACCTATACTGTGAAGTGCCAAAAAAAATCAGTTTTGTAGCATTTGACTGAATCTGAGCAGAAAGTATAGATGTATATAAGTCAGAATTCATCCTTGTACTTCTATCAGCTGTCACATCATCAGTAAACAATGGTGACCCAGTTCCACTGTGAGCCATACATGCCCATGCCATAACACGTCTTCACCAAATTTGATAGAAGATATGGTTTGTTTTGGTTGAGTCCTTCCTTTCCTTCTTCATACTCTTCTCTTCCCATCATTCTGGTACAAGTTTATTTTGTCTAGAAGTTTAAAAGTCTACAAGTTTATCTTGTACCAGAACTGGCCTTTTTTTTCCAGACTTGAAATCATTTTTTTTTTTTTTTTTTAGCAAAGTCTAATCTGACCTTTCTGTTCTTCTGTTCCAATGCATGTTAAGGTAAACCATCTGTATTTACATTCATGAAGGTGTCTCTTGATAGACTTTGACAATGATAAAGCCACCTCCTATAGTGTGTTCTTGACTTGGCTAGATATTGTAAAGTGGTTTGTAAAGAATTCTGCATTCATCCACTTTAGTTGTCTTCTGTGGTCTTCTTGCCTTTGGGTGTTGCTGAACTCGTCAATGCATTCCTTCTTTTTAAGAATGTACCAAATTGTTGATTTGGCCACTCCTAAAGTTTCTGCTATCTCTCTGATAGGTCTGTTTTGTTTTTTTTTACAGCTTAATGATGGCCCCCTTCACTTGCATTGACACCTCTTTGGGCAACATATCGAGAGTTCCCATGAACCGCTACCAAATGCAAATTCAACGCTTGGAATCAACTCCAGACTTTTTAACTCCTTAATCCATCATGAAATAACAAGGTCAAAAACAAACGAAGGCCACAAATCAGTCAATTGTCCAATTACTTTTGAGCCTGTGAAAATGGGGGGACTGTAAAAAAAAAAAAAAAAAATGTCTGTAATTCCTAAATGGTTGATGCAATATTTTTGTTAAACCCTTTGAATTAAAGCTGAAAGTCTACACTTCAATCACATCTTGATTGCTTCATTTCAAATCCACTGTGGTGGTGTACAGAGGCAAAATGACGAAAATTGTGTCGCTGTCCAAATACTTATGGACCTGACTATATTAAGATAAAATTCAGCTTTGGGTATTAAATATTATTTTACTATACTAATATATTATATATAACATTAATGGTGAATAAAATATTATTCACCAGAAAGACCCACCACAAGTCTGGATTGTAGTTTATGAAAGGCCTGACTGCATTAAACAAAGTTGAGTCATTGACGGCTGTTTTAAGATTGCTACCTACTTCCTACCTAATAAGCACCGTAGACTGATCAGGATAGTATTTGTATTCACTGGTGCAGGAGGAAGGCTCCAGCTTAATCCCCCTCTGACGACTATTGGGTTATACTCCTGTATTTAATAGTATGTTAGACCAAGCCAGCATGTGCAGCATCCTAGTTTTGGATTAAACGTCTCTCAGATCCCCAAAACTGCAAGGTAAACAGGCGTGCAGTTGCTTACCGGTCACATGTTTCTGAGTTTCAGCCGAGTTAGTGTCTCGGAGTAGCTGCAAAGCCGCGGTCAACCCTCCTGTGCGCCGCACCTCCTCCTTGTTGGCTGAATTCTTGAAGACAAGGTTACGCAGGGCGGAGGCCGACGTCAGCTGGATCTGAGGGTTTGAGCTGCTAAGCAAGGACACCAATGGAGCAATGCCTTTTAGCTTCCGTACCTAAGACAGAGGGAATATGCAATTTAGATGGTGAAAATAAAAATACGAGACTGAAGTCCTGGTAGTATTTTGATGTAGAGAGCAGCACTGTGGTGGTGTTCAAGAGAGGTCACGGCAGTGCACGGTTTGCAGATTAAGCCCATTTACACCAGAATTGATCAGCTGTCGCTCGGTACTACTTCTCATTTACTTTTGTGCTTTGATTCACTGGTTTAGAGAGTATATATGCACATATCTCATTTTTATAAACATGCCTTACCACTGTGCTCACAAAAACATGTTCATTCTATACTCGGCATCAGTAATAAACTTTACTTTACACAAAGATTTGAATTGTAAACAACATCTGACCACAGTAAAGCTGTTTCAGTAAAGCTTTCGCTGTGTGTTTGATATTACAGTTCATCATTTCTGTAAATAACATCTGTCAAATACAAATATGAGCTTGATTCAAATGTTCTTCGCTCACCTCTTCTTTGGCATTGTCATCCGTGTATGTGCTGTGCTGAATAACGGAAGCTCCATGCAGCTTATACCTTTCGTCACTCTGGCTGATCCAGTATATCGCCTCTGATAATGTGATATCAGACATGTTTGCCTCTCCATTCATTCTGATAATCAATACCAGAGAAATCCTCAGTTATGTATTTGACCATTCAGTACAATATGCCAGAGATCACTAAAATGGGAGCAACCTAATCATGGACATCAGGTCTTTCGACTCACCCGTTCATCTCACTCTTCCTGCTGGCCACTGAGAGCTTGGGCTCAGAGTTTGAGTGGGCAGAAGGAGGTCGCCTGTTGAGGGTATTGCTGCCAGAGAACTGATTGCCGGTGCTGTGAAAGCTGTTGCCTGCTATCATTTGAACAGGACTGGTGAGTGGAGGATGGCTGTGACTCTTGTCCAGGATTTTTGACTGCTTGTACCTCTGGCTCCAATGGGTGGTGTTATTCTTACTGCCCATTTGAGTGGTGTAGAGGTCCATGTAGGGACTGGGTTGGCTTAGAGCAGGAAGGCTGCTTGGTAACATGTTGTTATTTTGGATCCTGTGATAGTTACCTGACCTGGTGCTGACGCTCCTTTGCATTATGCTCTGCTTCTGTTTCCTCTGGAAAATGAACAGACAAGAAATATGAATACGTGGCTGTCCAGGAGAAATGTGTGGGAACAGACATGTAACAATTACTGTTCACCAAAAACTGCAATACTATAAAGGGAATAAGATAGCAAAATACAAATGTTTTTCCTCTGGAGAGGAACAGAAATGTGTATATATGTGCAGTCCAGTGTATAGGCAGAAAATGATGTTTCTCCACATCCATCCATTCATCCATTTTCGATACCGCTTATCTTTTTGGGTCGCGGGGAACCTGGAGCCAATCCCAGGGAGCATCGGGCACAAGGCGGGGTACACCCTGGACAGGGTGCCAATCCATCACAGGGCACAATCACATACACACACACCCATTCATACACTATGGACACTTTGGACATGCCAATCAGCCTACCATGCATGTCTTTGGACTGGGGGAGGAAACCGGAGGACACCCCCGCAGCACGGGGAGAACATGCAAACTCCACACACACAGGGCACGGCGGGAATCGAACCCCCAACCCCGGAGGTGTGAGGCGAACGTGCTAACCACTAAGCCCCCGTGCGCCCCGATAATAATAATAATAATAATAATAATAATAATAATAATAATAATAATAATAATAATAATAATAATAATAATAATAATAATAATAATAATAATAATAATAATAATAATACAAAGAAGAAGAAGAAAACAACAACAACAACAAGGTTGTTGTAGTGCAGGTTCTCAATGATTGTTCGTTTGCACATATCACTTCCCACAACAGTCTGCACAATACAACATATCAGGAGCTCAATGCCTGCTGTGCACTTAGAAATTACCCCAAAAATCATAGCATAACTGGATTTTGTTTAAAGAAGAGAGACATGTGAGGGGTTTCATGTGTAGGTCTGGGCAATATAGTTGACAATGCAAATAAAATAAACAGACAACAGAAAAATCTCAAGTGTGGTCAGTATTTTCTGTTCAAGTTTTAAACAAGCAAAGCCATTTAAAACTTGATTCCAGTGTTTGTCTATAAAGTGAATAGTGAGGCTCATATAAGGCTCAGATTACACTAGACCACATATCAGAAGTAGTGGGGCAAAGAATGGTGCCGTTTGCAGCTGCCGCTCTACTGTCTCCCTACGCTCACATACAGCCGAGGAAGTGCAGTCAGTGCAAAATGTTTCCGACCAGGTAGCTTGTATCTGAGGTCAAAGACTCTGACAAGCTTCTTGAATATCTCATTTTCGATAGTGTTAATGGGAAGCATGCCATTCGCAGTGCAATATGCAACTGCGTTTGTGATGTCTTCGTGTCTTTTTGTTGTTGTTTTTTTTTTGTCGTAAGGTACTCGAAAGTGCTCGAAAATGATGCTATGATTGTTTGCTGCTGTGTAGCCACACTGAATACTGGCCTGGTGCTTGTAGATGGTCCAATTCCACTAACAACACTGGTTTGTGACTGTAATTTTTTACGTTCTGCGTGTTCTAATGGGTGATGTTGTTTTAAATGAAATAGGTTTGACGTGTTGCCTGTCTTTGCTGGCACGGATCTGCAGCACAGTTTGCAGTGCACGCTGCTCTGTTTTATGTCAAAATATCTCCAAATTAAAAAAAGTTGAATGACCTTATCTGTTGACGTTATCATCGACATTCAAGCTGGTCGTTGGCAGCATTACATTTGCTTCAATGTCGCTCATTTCTCCACTCTAACTACAGTCCTGTCAGCCACCACCGTGTCGGTAAACAACACCATGTTAGCTGCCTAGTCTGCAACATGCACGCGCACTCGTGCAGTATTTTGTGCGCATATCACGCGCGATGCGTAAACATATATCAAACTTTTGTTAAAATTATATGGAGGACAATTATATCTTGATAATTATCATTATCAAATTATCGCCCAGCCCTAGTCATATGTCTCATTCTATCTCTCTACAAGTATCTACAAGTTGATCAATTCTACCAGTTTAGCTTTTATCCACAAATGTTTCCTGAATAAGATTAATGGGAGTTCACATACAGGGCAAGATCTGCCAGACATGCCACCACAGACTAATGAGTGATTTCTGTATACTTCACTACAGTCTCATCTTTTTTTTTCACACTGAGGGTGACATTACATAAGCACCAACTACGTTCACACAAAAACAGACACAATCCATCATTATCAGGAGTTTACGTCTGACAGACTGTTAAGCATTTTCGTGACAAACGCACAAAGAGATGTAGAACACAGTAGGGTATCCGCAGGTGTCAGAACTTCAAATTTATGGTATTTTTTAATACCATATTAAAGACATTTCAAAATATTTTAAGACCGGCACGTCACTTCAATCATGCTGCAGGATACATCAGCTATAATTGATTGTGTTCATGCACATACATCCATTTCTGGGTTTAAGTAAATTATAGCAGGGTAAACTTCTATAGAGGTATATGGCAGAGCGTTCTGCATTACCATTATGCTCCAACAGTGAAAGAAAAAAAAAATCAAGTATTTCCTTCCCATGACTTTCCAAGAAAGGGGGAAAAAAAACTACAGAGAGATGGATTACGGCAGTCAGAAGAGAAAAAGATATAAAATTTACCATCGCTCCCTCAGCAGCTGTATTAGAAATCCCCTCGCAGCAGTGTTCAGAAGTTTTATTGTAATTAAAAATTTTTTTTTATAAAAAAGCCCTTTCATATTTTGTAATATTACTATTGCAATGAATAATAATAATAATAATAATAATAATAATAATAATTATAATAATAATAATAATAATATTTTATTTGGGGTACAAATAGTAATATAACAATAGTAATATATTTCTGACTTAATTCACTTTCATGCGTTAGACCTTGTGGATTTTATTTAGTCAGAAAACAGCAGGAAGACCTCCTTTTAGTTGGCGAGAGTTTTTTTTTATTTATTTATTTTTTTTTAAACTTCTCATTACCAGTCGGGTGAAATGCTGTAAACCTCTGCCCACAAAAATGTTGAGATTACACTAACGTAAAACCAAAGTGAATCTTGAGCGTGTCGTGTCTAAATGCATGTGATAAGCGACTCAAACTCACAGCGCAGACAGAGATGAAACTGGTGTGGCGTGGAATTTTCTGTGAACCGAGCCGCTCCGAAACACAGAGGCGCCACACACACAGTCTGAGTGCGACACAGTCACACTGGTTTACCATTTCAAAAAGCAACAAGCCAAAATAAAATCTGCTTTACGGTGTCGGTACAGTTGCATTTTTAAGACCTTTGAAACGTGCTAATTAAGATCTTATTTTCACATTAAGGAATTTAAGACATTTTAAGACGTTAAGGACCCGAGGAAGCCCCGAACGCAGCATAATTATACAGTAACATGTTGACATGATCCATCGAATGTTGTTTGTATCTCTAAATGTGCATAAAAATTATTTGGTTAAAATATATACATATATGTATTCAAAATAAATAAATCTGATTCAAGTTTTAAAGGCTGAGGTTTATATCTCATGATCATGACTCACCTTTCACTGATCATCCCACTCCGACGGAATGTACTTCTTTTTAACCCTTTCCTTCTCGTTATAAAGACTCAAGCTTATGAACTGTATTTTATGCTTAAATTTGATACAAATATATCTGATATATAAACACCTTCTTATGTCATGGTCTTTTATTATATATATATATATATATATATATATATATATATATATATATATATAATTATATAATTATATATATAATTAATTTTTAATCTTTTAGCTCTCAGCATTTTGCAATGTTACTTTCCCTAAAATCATTCAACTCATTGAAAATACTATTAATTTAGTAGAATTTTACTGCACAGCACTAGCGCTGCATACCATAGCACAATAAAGGTTTACGCTATTAACCTTTTAAATAAACTGTTAAGCCAGAGCTAATGGACATGAAATGAGAGTTTATGTATACGTGGCAGTAATATAGTTCAATCGATGTATGTGTGGAAAGAGTAATTATATAACCAAAAAAGTTCTGTATATGCTCAGACTTGCACACTGAAATACAAGCTCAGCCCTTACATATACCTAACGTTTAGTTAGGACATATGTTAATTATCCTGTAATAAAACAAAAGTAGCATGAAGGGTATTTATTAAGTACAAAAATGAAGCTTACCGTTCTTGTGTGTCCATTTGCCGAGGTGCCTTCATACGCAAAGTCCGATCCATTTAGATTAGAGGAGGGGAACTTGTATTCATAAAACACACTGTCACTCTTGGGGCCTAATTAGAGAGGAGATTGCAGAAGTTAGTGAAGTTGTTTATAGATATTTTTTAATAGGTTAAATCATTTCTGGAATTATATTATGCACTATAAAGTTCTCATACACATACACAATAATGAACTCAACAACGGCACTTGATCTCACACAGGAGAATGCCCCATAAGATGGAGGCAGAACATTATATTTTAAGAGGTGTGGCACGGCACACTTCATACAGATAGTTAGATACTTAGGTTGAATAATAAAACACGTTAGCGCATCGTTAATCGTTGGCTTGCTTTAACAAACAACACCTGACATAATGTAATTAGTGTTTTGGCCTATGTGATATGCGGTAGTGCTGCAGTAGGTTGCAGTCAACAAAGACAAACTCATGTGACACAACCGTAGTATTTTTTATTTTTTTTTGTAACTGATCAAATAAAATAAAAAGGTTTCCTGTAATGGACCTAAATGTTTGGATAAGTAAAAGGGTATTCAATCTATAAATCTAATTATATAATATTATCCACAGACAATGGAGGACATTTTCTTTGGAAACTCTGCTGCAATTTATGTGCACACACAGCAATGTTTTATATATATATATATATATATATATATATATATATATATATATATATATATATATATACACACACACATGTCTAAATATCTAGGTCCATTACAGAAACCTAGTGGAAATATTAGCAGAAGTATATTAGTATGGTATTTGCGGAAATAGAAATAAAATAACAAATACATACACATATACCAATAAAGCTGCAGATGTACATATTATCTACAAATATACGGTTAATTTTCTCTGTAGTCTCAGGTTTTCTTTGTTTCAGCCTAAAGACTGAAGACCATATTAATCCTGCATGTTATACACTGGGGTTATAGAGTCATATACTGTTATATATTGGAGTTATAGCATTATATACTGGGGTTATAGGGTTATACACCAGGTTTATAGAGTTATACACTGTGGTTATAGAATTATATAGTGAGGTTAAAGAGTTATACGCCAGGGTCATAGAGTTATACACTGGGGTTATAGAGTTATATACTGGGGTTACAGAGTTATACACTGGGGTTATAGAGTTATACACAGGGGTTATAGAGTTATACACTGGGGTTATAGAGTTATATACTGGGGTTACAGAGTTATACACTGGGGTTATAGAGTTATACACAGGGGTTATAGAGTTATACACTGGGGTTATAGAGTTATATACTGGGGTTACAGAGTTATACACTGGGGTTATAGAGTTATACACAGGGGTTATAGAGTTATACACTGGGGTTATAGAGTTATATACTGGGGTTACAGAGTTATACACTGGGGTTATAGAGTTATACACAGGGGTTATAGAGTTATACACTGGGGTTATAGAGTTATATACTGGGGTTACAGAGTTATACACTGGGGTTATAGAGTTATACACAGGGGTTATAGAGTTATATACTGGGGTTATAAAGTTACATATTGGGGTTAAAGAGTTATACGCCAGGGTTATAGACATACCTGGATTAAGATTTCCAGGTATGTCTATAACCCCCTGGGCACAATGTCTTGTAGCCCATCCCCCCACCGTGCTTTTTAATGGTTATACATGGTGTCATTATCTGAAGGCAGCAGCTATTTGCACTAAGTGAAATTAGCAGAATTTTCTTAACGATATGCTATTTACACTAAGTGAAAATAAATAGCGATATATTCTATTTACACTATATAATAGTAGCGGTTCTTTGCAATAAGTGCAAATTGTTGTTAGAAATGAAAAGAAAATAATTTTTTCTTCCCCTTGCTTGGGCCCCAAGTGTGCATGGGCCCCTGCCCATAATGCCCATAATGTCCATTGGATAATCCGGCCCAGGTTATAGAGTTATACACTGGGGTTATAGAGTTATATGCTGGGGATACAGAATTATACACTGGGGTTATAGAGTTATACACCGGGGTTATAGACTTATACACCAGGGTTATAGAGTTGTACATCGGGGTTACAGAATTATACAGTGGGGTTATAGACTTATACACTGGGGTTATAGAGTTATACACCGGGATTACAGACTTATACACCTAGGTTATAGAGTTGTACACCGGGGTTATAGAGTTATATACCGGGGTTATAGAGTTATAAACCTCTACTATAGTCAAATTTGTGTTTACACATCAGACAGATTGCGGCTACAAATGGAACCGGGTCTTAATTGTGTTTAAATCATTTTTTATAAACATTCTAATTATTTTAGTTCATATATAGCTTACAATAATGCATTGTTGCTGAGAGGAGTACCTTAGTAAGTGCTCACCATTTCCCGTGAGGAACACAAAGTGGCATTATCACGAGGCATTATCAGAGAAACAGTTTATGACAACTCGGTGTCGCTGAGCTGCGCACTCAACTCAGCTGTGTTGGTTCTGGACTATGTGCTATTTTTGTTGTTTTTTTGTTTGTTTGTTTTGTTTTTTTAAAACCCACATACGTACAGGAAAACAAAGTGTTTGTGAATAGAGCTAAGTAATGTTGTTGTTGTTGTTACACTGTAATAAGCACTGCGTGTTTATCAGTGTACCTCTTGTGGCAAACACACATTGCAAACCACCTGAGTATATAACGAGCTCTAGTATATAAAGAATTCTATTGTATAAAGAGTTCTAGTGTATAAAGAGTTCTAGTATATAAAGAGTTCTAGTGTATAAAGAGTTCTAGTGTATAAAGAGTTCTTGTATATAAAGAGTTCTAGTGTATAAAGAGTTCAAGTGTATAAAGAGTTCAAGTGTATAAAGAGTTGTCGTATATAAAGAGGTCTAGCGTATAAAGAGTTCTAGTATATAAAGAGTTCTAGTGTATAAAGTGTTCTAGTGTATAAAGAGTTCTTGTATATAAAGAGTTCAAGTGTATAAAGAGTTGTCGTATATAAAGAGGTCTAGCGTATAAAGAGTTCTAGTGTATAAAGAGTTGTAGTATATAACGAGTCCAAGTGTATAAAGAGTTCTAGTGTATAAAGAGTTGTCGTATATAACGAGTTCTAGTGTATAAAGAGTTGTAGTGAATAAAGAGTTGTAGTGTATAAAGAGTTGTAGTGGGCTATATAAAGAGATATGAGGAATTCTAGTATATAAAGAGTTCTATTGTATAAAGAGTTGTAGTATATAACGAGTTCTAGTATATAAAGTGTTGTAGTGTATAAAGAGCTCTAGTATATAAAGAGTTCTAGTATATAAAGTGTTGTAGTGTATAAAGAGTTCTAGTATATAAAGAGTTCTAGTATATAAAGAGTTTAGTGTATAAAGAGTTCTTGTATATAAAGAGTTGTAGTGTATAAAGAGGTCTAGTATATAAGGAGTTGTAGTGGGCTATATAAAGAGATACAAAGAGTTCTAAGTCGTGGTGTTTGGGATGATGAGTGAAGGCGCTTACTGGTGGGGGACAGTGTTCCTGCTGATCCTCTGTTGGTGTACTTGCTCTTGCTCTTCCTCATGGTGGTAACCTGCTCCATGACGCGCCTCTGGCCCGAGTGGGAAGCTCCGTCTGACGGAAGCGCCAGCGACGTCTCTCCGATGTCCCCATAAGATAAAGCCGACCTCAAGGGTTCCAGTGTCATTTTTGGATACTCGTAGCAAACGACAGTCAAACGCGGGTGTGCTTGCACGTCCCTGATGATCCACTGACTGACTAAAGTAACCTAATGCTTACCTGTTCCCTCCCTGCATAGATTCACCCCCACCCTCCTCCTCCCCGACACAGCTCAGTCAGCAGCGCCACCATTTTCAAACTTAACCGATTTAACGGACTTCTTTTAGCAACTAAAGATTATACTAAATAAAACGACCCGGTCTGGGGCTCTGTGATCATCAGGGGAGGAAAAAAAAAGGAAAGATATTTATTCGCTTAACAGGTGTTAGGTGTAATTAAGCGGGTTGTTGTTGTTTTGTTGTTTTCCTGACGAAGGACATGTAGTAGGTTAGGTGTTAAAAATGACTAATTTTTATAAAACTGCTCACATTTAGAATATTTCACACCAAAAAAGGGGGGTCTTATTTTGCCTTAATGTCAAGACAGTACGTTTCTCACTAGACAGGCTTGGGCTTGGTTGATAATAAAGAGCAGGAAATCCCAGAGGTAAACATCCAGAAGATTCCGCCACACCCATGGGTAGGGCCAGGGCCTTGTCCAAAACCACACACTAGGGCACGTCGGCGGACTGTGTTGATTTACTCTACTGTAGGGCGCGGTCCTCTGAGCAAATGGGGCCTCAGTGAAGCAGCCTCCATGTTACAACATGTCCGTGACACATTCAGCAGAATAAGGAAATGTGAGAAGAGACTTCGTGAATAAGCGTGGGAAAGAAGATATTCAGACTAATGTAGACACCATTATGCTTTATTAAGGTTTATGTTCACACAAGTGTGTGACTTGTATGAATGGGAAAGAAACTCGTTTGGGACTCTCCAAGCCACCAGAACAGCTTAAATGCACCTTCTACAAGTCTCTGGAACTGTACTGGAGGGATGAACATCACGTTTCCAAAAGATGTTCCTTCTGATATAACACTTTCGATGATAGGGATGGAAAGTACTGTCTAACACACCTGTCATAAATCTCTTGTATGTGTTCGTTTAGGTTGAGATTGTGACATCCATAACACATGATTTACATCATTTTCCTATTCATCAGACTATTCGGTATGGGGCCATGAGTTTCACAATTACCTTGGGTAATTGGCACACCTGCCAACCTTAGCATTATACATGTCTCCTGTAAACGTGCTTAAATGATGTTTTGATGAGGCTTAAAATCAAGTTTCAAATCTGGTTGAACCAGAAACCATCTGAATACTAGGACTGCACTCTTGTGGCGTAAGTGTTTTGGTGCAATTAGTTATTCTCACGCTTTCTGAAAGTGCTTTATACTGGTCAGTGTGTCAGTGAATCCTGGGCCTGTCCCAGGAAAACTGAGTGGAAGGGATGCCAGGTTACACCATGCAGAGACACTTTCATAAACTCATTCATAGGAGAGATTTGAGATTGGGGCAGATTCAGTGATTTGGGGGCCCTGGGCAAAATATAGGAATGGGGTCCTATTCAGTCTTTTATCATCAATATTAAAATATTTCAGCATTCATTATTTAGAACTAGGAATTTATATATATATATATATATATATATATATATATATATATATATATATATATATATATATATATATAATTTGCATTTTTAGGGGGCTCTTGGCTTCTGGGGGCCCAAGGTAGCACTAGGCAAAGGTAGGTATCTAGGAAGGAAGGACTTGCAAGTTGTTTTTGGGAGATTGGAGGAAACTGGAGAAAGCAGAAGAAACACACACAGGGACAGAGAGAACATATTTGGAGAACAGCCACACAGAGAGTAACACGGGTACCCCAGGTACCATGGTGCTGTGAGGCAGCAACCCTAACGTCTGCGACCTGCGTGAAGTTGGCCCACAACCCAATGCAGAACGTCGGCAAAATAGTCTCAATCGTTTGTGATTCGTTTGTTCTGGTTTGTGCCGTAAAAATTTTCGTTTGTGCTGCTCCCGTTTTTAAAATATTAGATATTGACTTATAGGCGCAAATCTCCCCGGAGTGAGCACCCTTTTAGAGTCGAATTGCCGAAGACTTTCAAGACAAATCAAATCATCATTTGTTCAATAAACAATTCTCATTACTTAATTCACCGGTCTCTCATGATTGAACTTTTCATTTATTTACAAGGAGAATCATCTGCTACGCTTCACTCCCACCACTAGGTGTTAGTGACACTTCTGTTCACGATGCTCTTGTGGAAATTTGTGTTGTTAGTATAGGAAAAGTCGACACGGTTACTAAATCAAAATTCTGGCCAGTGTAAGTACAATGTTTTAACACTGTCAGTTACAATATTATTAGTTAACTTCAATCATAATGGTACAACGTTCAAGAGAGTTAAGCTTGTTAATGTCGGGCTTGATGGTGTTTGCACTCAAGTTTTGGTTTGAAGACAGATAGTGGCTTGTCAGTATTAAGTGTTTTTAAGTTTAAGTTTTTAAAAGGTACATTATTCGCATCAAAGGATGTTTGATAGTTCACAGTAATTCAATTTCACAAGTAAAATCATTTTGGCTTAAATCTTAATTCATTGAGTCATTTAAGTTTACACACACACACACACACACACACACACACACACACACACGGACAAGTGAGTAAAATTTAATGCATACAGGGTTTACAGAGAGTAGACAGCAGTTTATTTTTACTGAGATGTACTGAGATGTACTGTATGAGGTATAAATGCATAGATACATGAAACTGGCATTGTGTTAGCTTTACTTAAGTCCTTGGTCAAAAAAACAAACAAAACCTGTTTCTGCATTCAACATTCATAACACATGTATACAGTAAATATTAATGTGTGTGATTAAATAGGAGTGAATGATTACAGTACAGAGTTGAGTGTAGATGCTATTAACAGACATAAAATAGAAATGTGTGATTTTTATCTAATACTATTTGTCTACATTCAAATACATTTGCAGGAAACATCTGATTTAAGGAGGAAATTAAACTAATGTAAGAGAAATGAGTGGTTATTAAAGTAACCTGCCCTGCAGGATTGAGATCAGTCTGGTTTAAAAAAAAAAAATAAAAATAAAAAAAAAAAGCGATTTCTACTGTGGCTGATAAATACAAGTCTTTTGTAAGATCTGTAAACATGCATAATGCCAACGTTAAACGCATATACGCCTTAATGACTACAAAAAATAAGTTGAAATAGCATTAAATAAGAGGAGTAACTGGTCCATTTTTCTAATGAGGCATGGAAGTGTAGAGTTAGTAAGGGATAAAACATGATTGGTGTGCTCTTGGGAAGCATCGAGACGCATTTGCATTCACACTAAAAAAGGGATATGCGTCCCAGATCACCTCCAAATGTGGTTGAGTTCACAGCTGTACTTAGCGCTGTCCATCCAGGATGCATGTTTATACCAGGTTTGAACGGGCCCATAAAGAGAATCAGGTCCATGAGGCAGATTTGATCCATCTAAAACGAGGCAGATTCAACCAGACCGGTCTGGAGAGTGGTTCAGCAAAGCCTTGTTTAAAGACTATGAAATAAGCAGACATGTCAACTTGTAAGAAGCAAGGAAACATCCCACTAATTTAATTAAGTGGTTCAGCAGTGTTCACTGCCTTGAATCCTGGTTGTTCAGTCTTCCGGTTCCAAAGTGTCAGGCTCGCTTTGAGAATGGTTCTCGTCTATAACCTTAGGTAACCCCTTCAGACGTTCTTGCAGGCTGCCTACTGCAAGCCTCATGTGGTCCTCTGCTCCTTGTAGGGACTTCACCTCCATGCTGTAAAAGATGTACAGGAAGGCGGCAGAGAGAAGGATGGCGAAGCACAGCGCCCCTAGTAGGTAGAAGGAAGCTTTGGGGAAAGGCTGTTCAACTCCCAGGGAGAATATAGGTACAGCAGCTATGGCTATCTCCAGCAGCAGCAAGGCCAGGCCCATAAACCCTGTGCGTGCAGCCGTGTAGCGCATGCGCTCAGCACAATGCAGTCCCACCTTCACCTCTGTACGAGCCTCAGTCACAGTGTTTATCAGCCCAGAAAGACTAACTAATAAACAGTAAAACGGGAAACAGAGAAAGCATTTGACAGGATGACTAAGGAGGATTTAGTAAATAAATATACAAAAAAAAAAAAAAAAAACATTTTCTAAAGTTACACTTAATTACCTGCAGTGCAATCTTTTTCTCCCTTCTCGTCTTTCAAAGGGCAAAGCAGCAGTTCAGTGCTGAGAGCTTCATGGTCTGAGTAAGGGAATTCATAGCCAGGAACAGAGCCCTTAGTAGTGGACAGAGATTCACAGCTCACATCCACTCTCCCTGATCCCTGTTAATAAAAAACAAATGCTATTTGCGATTTTCTTTGTTAGTCATAAGACTGAAATCTTAAACATTTTAATCTTCATGTAAATACTGTACAAGTTAGCCAAACTGTGGAAGAGTGCAAACATATATCATGTTATACTAACTGAAGTTTAAAACATATTCATTTTGCTTCCATACAATAATACACTTAGTTGTCAGTTTATTATGTACGCCTCAATTTTATCTGCACTCAGTTTTAATTTATCAGGAAAACCTGCTAAATATCAGCACTTTCACTGTTTAATTCCTGTTGTGTCTGAAACACCCGTACCGGCACAAGACCCACTAAGAATTCACTGCTCCATGTCGGCGTCAGTGCTGTGGGTAGGCATAATGTGCAGCAACAGACGGGTTACAATCACTAATATAAGTATACCTAGAAAATACACCTAAGGTATGGTGGGTGTGCCTGAAAAAAGGGCTAATGAATGTAGGTGCAATATTGATGTGATCTGTCCAACAGTATAATCAAGCAGTAACCTTGAATAAGATGTAGTCGATACGGATTCCTTCTCCAAACGGAAGAAGTTCATGAGTGTTTGTGAAGGGGTTGTCTGTTATATGGGTGAATCCCTGTGCACATCCCTGAAAATTCAACACAGTGTAAAGACAGTGTTAACAACTGAGTCACCGTTACATTAAAACAGACTGCCTGGCATTAAATTTGTGCCAAAAGTATCGAATGTAACCTAAAAGCTGAGGAGGAGGAGGATGACCTCGATGATGACAACCACACCACTCCGTGCCGATCCTGAGAGCTCAACTCGAAAAAACAGTCATACTGTATGAGACAACCCAAACCTCAAATATTAATTACGAACTAATATACTGACTAAGTAAGTAAGTAAGTAATTAATTTCCACTACAAAATACAAACACTATAAACACCCCAAAATTCACGCCACTGAAGTCTCTACTTTGAGGTCAGGGAGCTATCCATCCAAATCTCACTAGCTGATGACAGTAAAGTGTGATTAAGCCCCACCCACACTAGATATTTGTGCCAGAATGGCGAACATAAACTTGCAGAGCGTAAACAAGAAGCGTAAATGAAAACTCTGCCGGCGAATTCATGAACCATGATTAGCAAAAACTAAGCTTAAAAAACAGTTAACAAAGAACACTGTTTATCTGAAGACCATGTGAATTTTTTGCCACTGAGTTCAGAGTGTTTTTCGTCTCTCTCATTGTATATTTATGTTCGTTTCTTGAAAAGTTACATTCGATACTTTTGGCACAAATTTAATTCCGCATACATCTTACATCATATACTGGACAGTCTGAGAAATTTGACATGACTACTGTTTATGTACTCACATCAAAACTGGCTGCCTCAATGAAGCAGTCCCGGAGTCCACTGTAGCTGCACAGCAATCTTACACCGAGGTCTTCAGGATGCATGTTTAAATCCCCCCCTAATATCACTACATCTGCCCCAGCACATGTGTGCCTGAGTGGGAGGAAATGCAGACTTCACTTCAAAATAAGATCCTTAGCTGTATCACATGAACAGTATATCCTGTTTGCAATGTTTGTTTCAAAAAGAAGAATGTGTATTTTAATTCAATAAGGTTTTTTTTTTTAGTGATGTTCGAACATATAGTCATGGAAGCATGTGGACCTCTGATTAATTTCCTCATGAACATAGAGCACACAGCTAAAAACATTACATTTGTGCTTCAGCCCTGGTAGTACTCAATGTAAGGCAGCAAAATGTGTGCAGAATGATGTATTTTTTTATTTACAACTGCACAGTGGAAGGTTCACATGTTCTCCCTGTGTTTGTGTGGGTTTCCCCAGTTTCCTCCCACTGTCCAAAAACATGCAGGTATTGGTAGACTGGTAATGCTAACTTGCCCCTAAATGTGAATGAGTGTGTGAATGTGTGTGTCTGCATGTTGCCCTGCAATTGACAAATATATGACTCTTTCCATAATAATTTATTTGCTGATTTCACAGTAATGGGGGTAAATACTTATGTAATCACAAATTTTACATGTTCTTATATGTAAATAATTTTGCTAATTATGTCAAGTTTATCATGGGCTATTTTACAATGCCTTCTACTAACATTCATTTATATGGTAAAACTATAATTTGGAAAATGTGTGTTTGGTAATGAATTGCAGTCTGTTTATATCCTTTGTTTATTTGCTAGTACATTCAGAATGTACCTTGTTGATGTATAATTGTCTATTAAACTGACTTATTTTGGCGTGGGCCACTTGACATTGGATTAAGTGTAATGTGAACTGTTACCTAAAATGAGTTTGACACTCTTGGTCTAAAAACAGAGAGTGGTTTAATACCGAATAAAGTTTTGGAGTTCCCAGGCCTGCACCACTCTGTGAGGGAGATAGGAATCTTGCTCTCTGGAATACTCAGCATGTAGCTGTTGGGGAAAAGACACAGTGCTATAACACAGGACTGAACACACACCTACACAATTAACAAAACACTGTTTTTGGACTCACATGAGTGACGTAGACATGCACCATCAACCCACTGATATTCAGCAGTAATTTCCCAACAGCTTTGCCTCCGAACCAGTCTCCATGATGGGCCTGACATAGAAGAGAGTACTCTTTGACAGTCACTCATCCACCCAGCTAGAAGATTTATAATCTGGCTTTATGTAAGGAATAAAACACTTTGAGGCATGCTATCATAGGAAGATGACAGATGACAGAGTGGGATGATTACCATCCCAAAGTTTATTAATAACACCACATCCCAAAGTGTTTAATTACTCTTGTACAATAGCAATTTGCCGGGCAAAATTTTTTTTATTCATTAAAAATAACTATCAGTTTACAGTTATATCTAATTATGTGAACTCTCCAGGAAACAAGTTAGTCCCTGTTATCACCTACAGCTGATATAAACATTCATTCCTCACCAGCTTCTCTTTTTTCCCCCCTCTCTTTACCTCTGACTTTTATAAACTGCTGACACACTAAACAGCTCCTTGCAGAATGCTTCACCAGATCAACAATGAATGTTTTTCTCTGTTAAAAAAAACATGTTTTGTAATCTGTTTATTATTACATTATGTGGCGTGTCTGCCATAAAAGTGCATTTGAGTGAGCGGTTACTATAGAAACTATGACCTACTTTAAAGAGTCCATTAATTATTCACATGTGATTTGCCTTGCAGCTGGAACTACTGTCAGGACCATGTTGTTATAGAAAATGTATTTAAGAGATCACTCCTCGAATTAATGCTTTGGTCTGGATAACAGCAGCAGTCTAATCTAAAGGATCTGCCAAACTGGTATTTGTCAGAAGAACTTTTGACAGAAAACAGTCTGACTGTACTCACCATGTAGGGATAACCATTTAAGGAGTATTTGTAGAGAAAGACATCATGGATTCTATGCCTGGAAAAGGCCGCCAATCCACTCCCAAAAAATCCACTGAGAAGCAGAGGTTCAAAGCAAAATAAGTATATATATTATAATATAATAACGGTTCTGATTTCTCATCACAATTAATCTGTAACTTTTTGCAACTTTAAGAGTGGCCATCCTTTTTCATGCTAATTTAATGCATATGGTTGTAAACCATCTATCCATTTCCTGTATCGCTTATCCAACACAGTGGTGCAGGGAGTCTGGAGCTTATCCCAGGGGACCCAGGGCACAAGGCAGCGGACACCCTTGACAGCGGGCCTTACCATTGCAGGGAACAACAGCACACACATTCAAACAGAACAGACTATTTGGAAATGCCAGTCAGCATATAGCACATGTCTTTGGACTGGGGGAGGAAACCGGAGTACCTGAAGGAAACCCCCGAAGCATGGGGAGAACATACAAACTGTGTGCACACAGGGCAGAGGCGGGGATCGAACCCCCAACCCCGGAGGAGCGAGGCAAACGTTCTAACCGCTAAACAGTCCCTCCAGGATTTTGCAATCGCAGAAATGAACGCAAAATCAAGAAAATGCCGCAATATTTGGAGGAGCTTGTAATTTTTCAAAATTACTGCAGATTTTCCACAGATTTGGGACATCATGTGACGTCCTCACAACATGCCCGCTTCTACTCAAACACATCGAAGATGAGTACAACTAAAAGGTCACATGTACCCACAAGCATCACCACGAAAGAGCATGGAACAATTTTGTGCGATTGCAATTTCACCAATTCATGCAGTTTTCTGCAAAATAAAAGAACAAAAACTCAGCAAGTTGCATCGCAAATTTTGGAAAATTTTGGCCACCGTGCCCCCTGGGTGTAAACCAGTAAAACTATTTAATTAATAAAATTACCTTTTACACAACATACAGTACTGTGCAAAAGTCTTAGGCACATACAAAGAAATGCTAGAGTAAAGATGCCTTCAAAATAATTAAATTAAATGTTTCTCCATTTAAAAAAAAATACTACAAAGCAGTAAACAGAAATAATTGAAACAAAGTCAATATTCGTTGTGATGACCCTTTGCTTTAAAAAAAAAAAAAAAAAAAAAAAGTCTCAGTAGAATTAGTGCCGTTTTTATAAGGAAATTAACTAAGATTTACTGAGCATCTTGCAGAACCAGCCACAGTTCTTCTGGAGACTTTATCACACTTGCTTCTTATTTTTGCAGTAAAATCCAGCAGCAATCATTATGTTTTTTGTCTGAAAAGTGTCTCTTACGACTTAATATCCTGCTTTCTTTACTGACATACACACATTTTTCTGTAACATTTCCTTTTTGTGCTGGAAAACTAATGTTTGGGAATCTAACATGTTCTTTTTGTACTGACTCGATAATGTAGAAGTTATCAAATAAAAATCTATAAGAAAGTTTGTACAAAAAAAAGTAGGATGCTTAAAACTTTTGCACAGTACTGCATAATAGTAAACTAATATTAAATACATGAATGCAACGTTTAGATCTTACCTTTTAAAATAATGGGAGTGAGGATGTGTGCTGCCAAGTTTCGTTTTCAAGAAGTGGAAGTCTTTTTCACTCCAAACCTAACACAGTTCAGAATTAGAAGAAGCAAATTGCGATCTCAGAGTTTATTTCTCCTGAATAACATGACTGTACTACTTCCTTCAAGACAGGTGAATCTAGTCTACTCAAAAAATGTGCATCATAGCAGAGTGTACTATGGGTTATCATGTACCAAAAAAACAAAAATGTACTGTAGCATTGCAGAATGCTTCAGAATGAAACACTAAGGACTCTGCACTTGGAAATCTAAGTGAATCAGTACGGAAAGCATGGAATTAGTAACATTAAAATCCTTTTAAGTGATATGCTGCAACACTTTGGGAAGCTCCTAGGCTAACAAACAATGCATTACGTATTACTGAGTATACACTGCTTGTGACCTGTATAAAGTCTTAAAAGTCTAAAGATCATACAGGAAAGCTTGATTAACCTTAACGTGTCAGAAGAAAGGTCCCTTCAGTATTCCATAGTGTCAATAACACGTTGTCGTTTCTGTAAACACAGATGGGCGATGTTCCACAGCCTTTAATGAGTATGCTGTGCTATAGTATGGAGCCATAAAGCAATAAAACCCATCACCTTTCCAGCTATAAAGATAGAAACATGGACAAACATTTATGCTATTGTGCACCCAAGCTGGGCTTCGGCTTTCCCAAAGTTCTGTTTCTCTTTACTATTGTATTGAGTGCACACCAGATATTTAGGGCCATTAGTGGGTTATTAATTATGTCAGTCCCAGAGAAACATGTTCCAAATACAGACTGTGAAGAAAAAAACATTGTTCTCCACATCATTATATTAATTGGGAGCACATCCCCTTCCAAGTATCCCCAGTAACTTTGTAATATAGTAACATGCCCTTACCGAACCAATTTTTAAACCCGTCCATGTTGGTCAGCACACTGATCTGATTGTTAAAGCAATGAGTATTCCTCCATTTAGCAGATTATCCACCTCTTTCAAACCAATAGAAATTTCATGGAAATGGAACAACAATCTTATCATTAGGGTGCAGGTAGAGCTAACTTACTGCTCAGACATTCATTACATGCTACAACACTACTGGAAAAGGCTACAGTTAAAAACTTGTTCACTCGTGTTCGCTGACAATGGGCTTTGTTTGTAAATTGCTCATAGGAGCATTTACACAAGAAATATGGTATTCAGGAAAATCCTGGAATTTCAGGGGGGGGGGGCATGACATTCATATACTACTTGTGTGTGCAAGTTTGTACATAAGAAGATTAACTAATGTAAATGCTGACTTGATCGACTTCAAATCGCATAGAAAATTTCACTTTTAAATTGTGGATTAAACTGTAGAGATTAAATTGCTTCTTTTTATTACGTTTACAGCACTTATTAGGCACCCTAATCCAGAGTGATTTACATGCTCATGCCAGTCCAGGAGTGTCACGATTGTAGGTAGAGTAAAATGAAACCCATTTGTTTTGTATTATTGGCATTAACTAAAGAATACCAAAAAATACAAAGAAACCGAGCCAACATAAACCCATAAATTAAGACAAATAAAAAATAGCCATTCAGTTATAACAAAAGAAATTCCACCATATAAATGGAGGACATACTGGTCTGTCATAGTCATGAACACCAAACACCAACGATGCAGCTTATCAAAGATTTACTGAACACCAAACTAACAGTTTTAAATCAGATCGGTTATCGGCAAAAATCCACACCGATAGTTTTTCCTGGTTGCGTAGTGTTGTGAGATCGGCTGAGAAGGGTGTGCTGTCATTATACAGTACAAGAGTGGACGAATTAACAACCATCACTGACTAATTTTGTTGTGGTATTTGAAGTGTTTTTTTTTTTTTATTCATTTTGGCGTCTCTATTTTTATTTGTTACTTGGAGTGTTACTTTTTAGTTCAGTTAGGATATATATCCGTTACTTCCTTTCTTAATATTTATTAATAGTTAATATATGAATATTTATATATGTATTTCATTTTACAAAGTACAGTACATTTTCATGGTACGTGCATTTCTTAAAAATCCCAGTCCCAAATGCTGTTTTTTTTGTTTGTTTGTTTTGTTTGTTTTTTTTTTGGGGGGGGGGGGGGGGTTTACACAGTTTTCTTCCAATTTGGTCATTTTGCCAATTTCCACCCCAAGCTAGGTTCCACACGTCAAGCCAGTCACTGCGTCTTTTCAGACTGCTTCTCGTGCTACATCAGAGGGCAGCTGAACACATTCTGAGGAAAGTGATATCTACCCTCTTACATATTCATAACCTCGCAGAGACCCACAATTGGTTAGTGTTGCAGTGATTAATTGACAGGGGAGAGAGTAATGCAATCTCTCGCACCCAGAAAGCATGGTCAATTCTGCTCTCTTTAAGTCCAGGCCATGGATGGCTGTGGCATCGACAGAATTCAATCTCGTGATCTCCAGTGATAGGGTGAAGGATGGGTCCTGCAGGATCCCAGGCGCTGGTTGGTTTATCATTTGCTATATTGCATTCTGTCACTTGGAAATGACGACATAAAAAGAACAATTATAATATGCTTCATGTTGGCTTCCATAACAAGTCACCTTTCTTTCAATTGCAATCTGTGTTCTGTTCACTTGCGAGTAAAACGTTCCGGGGTTGGGGGGTGGTAGGGTGATGTTTGTGTCCCGAGGGAAACCAGTCCTGAGTCACACTTCTACTTCTGATTTTTCTACTGCCAATGAATCCTGCATGCTCTGATTCACTAAAATCCTCCAATGTACATTTGAGTGGGTAAAAATCTACATTTTCTTTTTTTAATTAAGTGACTAAAGTGTTTGTGCCAGTGTGTATGTATCTCACCTCCTGCAGCAATACTACATCATGCTGCTCCTTGACTAGCAGATCTGCAATCATGGCATATCGCTGAGCACGGTGCTTACTAATGTAGCGAATTCCCCTAAAACCACAAACACATACACACATTATATATATATAAACACATACTGACACTCAGAACATTAAACCACATTGCTGACGAAACACATTTACCATGCATGTATGACAAGCCAATATTAAATTAGATCAAAGCAAGGAGGAAGTAACACAACTGAACAGGATAAGACTTTCTGGTGCATTGTGTTCTATCAAAAACACCACACCTCTCCTTTCTAGCACAGCACTGTGATAAACCCGATAGCGGCCTTGTCTAAATTATTCAGTGGTTACCCTAGAAGTAGTCAGACTTAGGAGACAAAATCTAAGGCTGATTAAATTCCCTTCAGGCATTTCTCTTTGTCCTTAAGCAGCTTAGTTGTGCTTTTTCCGTTCACTATAGAAAGCAGCGGTGTAAGGGATATTTGTACGCATGCTCACCAACAGTTGAGAGAGAAGATACGTAGTCTTACAGGCATGCTGGCCGTCACAGGACCGTGAGGGAAGCGTGATCCCCTGTGCAGTAAGTGCAAGATCAGCAGAGAAAGAAAAAGGTCAGCAAGAAAAACATGGTGCTTAGTCACATCACATTACCAAGAACATAAAATCCTGCAGTTGTGCTTCCCAAATTTCTCCATCTGGGGATTAATCAAGTATTATCTTATCTTATCTGATCTCATCAGCTATGTAAAGAGTGGAAACAGTATAAAGAGGTGTTTCTCAAACTTTAAGCTACAAATTGCCAATGCCAGAAATAACTATAATATAATAATTTTCACCAGGAAACAGGATAGTTGTACATTAAACACATTGTAAACCTGTGCATTATTGTTGTTGTTGTTGTTGTTGGTGGTGGTGGTGGTGGTGGTATTAGACCCTGTACCTCTAATCAACAAGTGTTTTTTACACACAGGTCATTTGTGGCTTTGTGCATATTTTCACATCAGTAATAGCACTTAGACTAAATAAACAATATTTATATAACAATAAGACTATAAACAATATTTACACCAAGCTACACGTGACATGTTCAGAAGAGTTGTTTACGGAAACGTGCAACTCTTTCCGGCTACAACAGGAAGCTCTGTGGAAACGTTACCTCTCACTAATAAGTCAATTGATCCCGAAACGTCAGTAAATACGCAGGCAAACTGTGATTTTATCAATAAAATGATAAAACTATCTAGAAAGCGAGCTGACAAAACTGTCACACACCTCCATCCTCCATCCATGGCTACTCATAGAGTAGCTGAAGCTAGCTAGCTACAGAATAACTTCAGCCGGTTCAGATTAAAGGTAACACAGTTAGTTTACGATTACCTTTAATTGACTCGTTAACGCGTTTACGGTGAAAAAGATCCGTTGGGGTGGGGAAATGTATCCAGAATAATTAACGTGGTAAGATACACGTCAGCTGTGTACTGTAGTGCTGGCTGTCAGAGACGAGTAACACTACATCGATTCATTACCACGCAGTTTCCGGGTCTGGGTGACGTCAGCACGGGGGGCGGGGTTACTTTGCTTATTTCCACATCAGTACCGTGTCCTCTGATGTGAACAAATTAGAACTGACCTGCCTAAATAAATGTCTGGTAACATGAAATATGTGGAGTTGTGAAAAACTTGGATTAAATAATCCAAGTAAAGGTGGTAAAATATCAGAATAGTACACAAGTTTCCAGTAAAACAGAGCAAAAAAAGTCCTTCATCAGCTGTGAACGAGCACTTCATCAGTGCTTCTGAGGCTATGGTGAAACCAGTTGGTATTGGAAATGCTTCATGATGTAATAGATGTGTTTAAAACATGACATTTGTCTCGTCCCAATTTGCCTACTTATACTACGCTCTACAAGTATGTACTCATTTTGTGAAGAAAAAGTACATACGTTTGAGTGTGTAGCAAAAGAGTATGCAAGTATCGAGGCATACTAACACGTCGTGTAACCGAAGAGAGCATTGTTGCCTAGATAGGCACACTGTCACTGTAAATAAATAAATACAAACAACCCTCTAGCTTTTCTACATTTATTATTCCTTATATAATTTATACTACATAATGGAATTGATCGTTTCCTTTATTTATTTTTCCACTTCATTTACACCTCTCTAAAACGCACATCACAGATGTCACACTCGTCCAGGCTGAAGTCGATCAAACCATCACACAAGGAGTTGTGGGCAATATTAGCAGAAAAAGTGTCCATAGAGCCACACTTCGAAAATCTACTGGAAATACTAGACCAGGGGTTCCCAAACTATTAGTTACAATGTTCTGTAGACATTTTACCTTTTGCAAGATGACTTTAAAACACATTAAAAATACAGACTTCTGAATATATCCCCGTTTTTTTTTTTGTTTTTTTTTTAATAATTACATCTTACATCTTTACATTACATTAGGAATTGATTGTGTGTGTGTGTGTGTGTGTGTGTGTGTGTGTGTGTGTGTGTGTGTGTGTGGTTGTCCGAGAGTGAGAAAGAGAAAACATACATTTATTTATTTTTCACACCAAATTGTTGAGTGAAATTTTGAAAACCATTTTGAAAAACACTGTACTAGACCATCTGGGTACCTTTGGGATACTCTACTCATTTCAATATACTATGATTTGGAACACACAAATTATAATCTCAGAAACTGTTTAGGACGAACAGTAGGCAAACTGGGACGCAGCTATTTATGCCATGGAGTTCTAAAGTTTCAACCTCGCTGAAAATAACAACAGAAATCCTCACAGAAATTCTACGGGTTTCCACTACAAATGCCATTACAAACCAACAGCTAACCATTAAAACCATTACCATTATTGGTCCTTACTAGTATACACTAGACATAACATGCCACCAATAGAATGCAACAAATTACCTTTAGAGACTCACAGGGACCATTACAGTTTCCATTAAAACCAATCCAATTCCCATTATAACCATTAAAACCATTACAAATTCCAAAGAAAATGCTTTCTATTGTTTTGGGGGGTTTTCAGCAGGGAAGACTGTAGATGAGCTCCTTCTCCACAACCTACCTCTCTAGAGGAGACTAGCTGATCATTTTGTTCAGCACCTACGTACCATCAGAATGAAGAATTTCTCCTTTTCTGTGGCAAGACACTTGAACAGTGATAGACATAGCATTAATTAATTGGCTTTAGTTAGCTTTACCTTGATGCAGGATGATTAATTAATTAATTAACTCTGCCTCAAGGTAAAGCCAACATCAATTTCAACAATGGGCCATTTTTCCCCCTTCTTTTCACTTTTGTTCCTCATTTCCAAAATAGTTTTTTGAGTAATTGTGATAAACACTCCCTTTGCTCTATCTGAAAGTTGAATGCACACATCTACACTGAATGACCTTTGTCATGCACCTTCATGAACTTCCTGGTAAGTGGATATTTAAAACTCAAGAGCAGTATTACTGAAATATGATTTTCTGACCATCCATATATTATTCCACTTGGAATAATTCTTCGTCTCATCACTTCTCTGTGTATTTCGCAGCAAACTAAGGTGTCCAGGACCTGCAAGTCCACTGACTGGTGCTCTAATTTTTCAATTCCAGCAACACCAAGATATTCAAGACTTCATCCACTACACAGCTAGCCACCAGACCACCATGTGTTTACTGAACCAGTGTTTGCACGATAGGCTGTGTAGATAGATAGATAGCATTTCATCCACTTGGTGGCGAACTAACCCAAGTTCTTTACCCCTTGTGTGTCTTTTTTTTGTTCTTGCTTGGCTTAGAAATAGTCCTGTACAGTGGTGCTTGGAAGTTTGTGAGTAGAATTATCTACTTTTCTGCATAAATATGATCTAAAATATCACCAGATTTTCACACAAGTTCTAAAAGTAGATAAAGTGAACCCATTTCACTTAAATAAATGAGACAAAAATATTATACTTAGTCATTTATTTATTTGAGGAAAATGATCCAATATTACATATCCCTGAATGGCAAAAGTATGTGAACCTAGCAGCAAATGTCATGTTTAGCAGTTAATTTGAAGGTGAAATTAGAGTTAGGTGTAGGATCCATCACGTATAATAAGCCATTTTTGTCTCGTTTGTTTAACTATGTTCTCTTTGTCATTGTTTATGTTTTGGATGATGTTTTAGGTCACATTTATTTAGAAATGTAGAAAATTCTAAAGGGATCACAAACTTTCAAGCAGAACTGTATATTAATGCCAATATATGAAATTTCTGCAAGGATTTTAACGAGTTAAAAGTCAGTAGTGGAATGAATAGGTCATAGTATTATGAACAAGTCAGCGTCACAGCTTTGGTGTAACATGCAAAGAAAAGGACATTAAATGATTCAAACATCATGCATCATGGAAGTTCAAGTATCAAATTAGTCAATTCGTGTGTTTAAATAATGCCTTTTTTTATTATATTGTGCTGAGTACTGCCACCAGATTATAGACAATGGGCCCCTTAGCACGGACACACAAAAACATACTAAATGGCATCATTAACAGAAGATTCAACTCCCAAATTCCTACAGAAAACTAAAATGATAAACACTCACTTTGAAAGTGTAATGATGGTTTTTTTCTTGTGACATCTTCCAAGTTAATGTGTAGGCTGTTTCTTCAGTTTTTCAGAGAAGCTTTTGGGCTCTGGGTAATTAATAAGAGCGAAATTAAGTGGATGGTCTTTGGGACCATCTGACTCCTTGGGGCCCTGGGCCTGTGCCCAGTGGAGCTGTTCATTAAACCATCCTTGACTGCACACTGGTAAATCATCAAACCCCTGACTGACCACCTAACACAAAGTGTACTCTATCATGCAAATCATTTAGATGCAGAATGAACATTACGGACAATTTGATTTAAAATAATATAATTAAAATAATATCATCACTTCCTTTACCCAATACTTGTATTAGTGGTGGCCAAAGTACAAAAATCCTGTAGGCTACTTGAGTGAAAGTAGAGGTCTTCTATTTACATTTCTACTTGAGTTAATTACAAAAGTACCAGCTTTGTAGTACACTTAAGTGTCAAAATTAAAAGTGCTGAGTTATTTTGAAGTTAAGGTTCTAGAGCTCTCTCTGACTGCAGACAAAACTAAGACAGTACGTGTCCACTGCATGTAGGGCTACAGGTAATATTTCTCTTCGCTCCTTACACCAGTGTATGACTACAATGCAGGATGTGACTAAACCTGTCAATCATAAAATCCTGGATTTCAAATCAATTATCTTTTTATTCAAGCAGATTACTCATATAAACTAAGTTCCAAAAATACATTCTGAGTTAAATATTTTTGTGAAGTGTGATAGACTTAATTTATATCTGTTTACAGCAGCTTCCAGTGACTCATATTCTGGCTGAAATGTGCTATTAAAAAATGTAAGTTAAAAAAAAAAAAATACTCATCTAGCACTTTGGAGAAAGAAGGGGGTTGTCAGAAGTACAGTCAGGTTCATAAGTATTTGGACAGTGACACAATTTTCGTCATTTCACCTCTGTACACCACCACCATGGATTTGAAATGAAGCAATCAAGATGTGATTGAAGTGTAGACTTTCAGCTTTAATTCAAAGGGTTTAACAAAAATATTGCATCAACCATTTAGGAATTATAACCTATTTTTTCCTTCATTTTCACAGGCTCAAAAGTAATTGGACAATTGACTGATAAGCATTTTCATGGACAAGAGTGGCCTGTTTCCTTGTTATTTCATGAAAAATTAGGGTAAAAGATCTGGAATAGATGAAGTGTTGAATTTGCATTTGGTAGCTGTTCTTTAGGAGTGGCCAAATCAACAATTTGGTACATTCTTAAAAAGAAGGAATGCATTGGCGAGTTCAGCAACACCAAAAGGCCTGGAAGACCACGGAAGACAACTAAAGTGGATGAAGGTAGAATTCTGTCCTTGCCAAAGAAAAAACTCCTTCACTACATCTAACCAAGTCAAGAACACTCTGGAGGAGGTAGGTGTATCACTGTCAAAGTCTACAATCAAGAGATGCCTTCATGAATGTACAGCGGGCTTACCTCAAGATGTAAGAAGAAGATTAGACTAGACATTGCTAAAAAATTATATATATATTAGTTCTGATTCAAGAAAAACTTGCATGACTTGAATGATGGGAAGAGAAGCGTATGGAGAAGAAAAGAAAGGACTCATGATCCAAAGTGTACCAAATCAACTGTCAGACATGGTGGAGGAAGTGTTATGGCATGGGCATGTATGGCTGCCAATGGAACTGGGTCACTGGTGTTTCTTGATGATGTGACTGCTAGTAGAAGTAGCAGGATGATTTCTGAAGTGTATAGAGCTATACTTTCAGTCAAATGCTGCAAAACTGATAGGACGGCACTTCACAATACAGATGGTTAATGACCCAAAATATACCGCATAAGCAACCCAGGAGCTTCTTAAGGCAAATCAAATGTGCGATGACCTCAACCCAACTGAGCAGGCTTTTCACTTACTGAAGACAAAACTGATGGCAGAAAGACCCACAAGCATGCAGCAACCGAAGGTGGCTGCAGTAAAGGCTTGGAAAAGCATCTCATTTAATTTGGTAGGATGAAGTCCTGTTTTTTCTTCAGTGGTCAATTCTGTGCCTGTTAAATTTGAGTGAACTCGAAAAATATCATGTGGTGCGACCTCCGTCTTTATGTCTTCCATGGGCTCTTTCTGGGCTTTTACACTCAGTTCATCATTTATATACATGCATTTCTTTGTTACAGATTAATTAAAAATTTACAAATTCTACAACATTTAAAGCTGATATTTGTGGATGAATATGTTGTTTATATTTTGCACAATTTCATGATAAAATGTATTTATTAATCTATTATAAAACTAAATAGCAAAGGAAAAAAACGTTAATTCTGACAGTAAATCTAAGTATCTTGCTAGAAGAAAAGGAAGGTTTGAAGTATGATTGGCTGCCCAGTATTGTGCACCATTAAAAAACTAGCCTAGGATGAAACATTCCTTATCACTTGAACATAAAAGGGTGACACTCAACTGCTATGTACTGAATAGTGTTGATAATGTATTTGTATGCTATAGAATTACAATTTCCCTTCACTGGAACTAAGAGGCCCAAACCTGTTCCAGCATGACAATGCCCCTGTGCACAAAGCGAGCTCTGTTAAGATATACTTAGCCATGGCTGGTGTGGAAAAAATTGACTAGCCTGTACAGAACCTCAATAGCATAGAACACCTGTGGGATGAACTGAAATACCGACTGCGCCCCAGGCCTTTTCACCTGACATCAGTGCCTGACCTCACTAATGCACTGGTGGTTGAATGTGTATAATTCCCCATAGCCACATTCCAAAATCTTATGGAAATACTTCCCAAAAGAGTGTAGGTTATTATAACTGCAAAATGGAGGACAAAATCTGGAATGGGTTAGTCGACACCCCGCCTTGTGCCCGATGCTCCCTGGGATAGGCTCCAGGTTCCCCCGCGACCCTGAAGAAGGAGTAAGCGGTATAAGATGGATGGATGGATGGATGGGTTAGTCGACAAGCACATATGGGTCTGATTGGTCAGGTGACCACAAATATTTAACAATTGCCAAATTTATGCTTGACTTTTCATTTTTAAAATATGCCCTCTCAAATTTCATATTTGTCAATGACTCACTTTCAGATAAAAGTCTGCCCAATCCAGCACTTGTACTTTGGTATCAGGACTTATATTAAGCACTGTCTAAGAAATGCACTGTCTTGGAAATGCATGGTTCTGAATGTATACCGCCCTTGAGGTCCATGACATGAGGAAGTAGAACGATAGATTAATATACCCCAATTCCAAAAACATTGGGACAGTAGGGAAAATGCAAAAACAAACAAACAAAAAGAATCATTTGAAAATTCAGTTCACCCTCTACTATATTGAAAACACATTATTAACACATTTAATTTATTTTTGAAAACATACACATTTCAAATCTGATGACTGCAACACACTGCAAAAAGTTTGGGGCAGTCGACTGTTTAACACTGTGTAACATCATCTTTTCTTTTAATAACACTTATTAAGCGTGTGGACACTGAAGACACCAGCTGGTTAAGTTTAGCAAGTGGAATTTTCCCCCATTCATCCATTATGCATTTCTTCAGCTACGCAAATGTACAGGGTCTTCGTTGCCTTATTTTCAGCTTCATAATGCACCACAAATTCTCAATCAGAGACAGGTCAGGACAGCAGGCAGGCTATGCTAGCACCCGCACTCTCTGCTTATGCAACCATGGGCTTGTAATCTGGGCAGAATGTGGTTTGGCGTTGTCCTGCTCTGGATGGCAGCATATGCTGCTCCAAAATGTGTACAGATCTTTCTGCATTAATAATGCCCTCACAGATGTGCAAGTTACCCATGCCATGGGCACATACCATGACAGACGCTGGCTTTTGGACCTGACACTGATAACAGCTTGGAGGATCCTTTTCCTCTTTGGTCTAGAGAACACGACGGCTGTTTTCTCCAAAAACTATTTGAAACGTCGACTCGTCAGACGACAAAACACGATTCCACTGTGCTACTGTCCATCTCAGACAAGAAGGAGCCCAGAGAAGTCGGTGGCACTTCTGCACAATGTTGATGTATGGCTTCTGCTTTGCATAGTAAAGTCTTAACTTGCATCTGTGAATGCAAGGTATCTGAGGGATCGGAGATCACACACACATTCAGAAGTGGTTTTTGGCCTTGCCCTTTACGCAGTGATATTTGACCGGATTCCTTAAATCTTTTATTTACATTGTGCACCGTAGAAGTTGAAATGCCCCAAATCCTATTGATTTGTCTTTGGGGAATGTTGTTCTCAAAGTGTTGGATTATTCTCTGACGCATCTGTTGGCAGATTGCCGAGCCTCGACCCGTCCTTGCTCTTGAAGGACTAGGCCTTTTTTAGAGGCTCCTTATATAATATGATTAGACAATTGGCTCACCTGTTTCACATCACCTTCTTATTCCAACTTGTCCCACATGCTATTAGTCCCAAATTCCGCTGTCCCAACTTTTTTGGAACGTGTTGCATGCATCAATTTCAAAATAAACCTTTACCTTCAAAAAACTATGCTGTTGATTAGATAAAACATGAAATACCTTGTCTTTATACGTTTTTTGTTTCAATACAAGTCAAGGTACATTTACAAATCACTCCTCTTAGTTTTTATTAGCATTTTCCATACTGTCCCAACTTGCCATGATTCTATGACTACAAAGAGGACAGCCAGGCCATCTGCATCTCTCAGATGGACCAGAATGAGCAGAGTATAGTGTGACATAGTGAGGAGCCTTTTATAGGCTACACACTTTGTTATTAGTACAAACAGCAAGAAAACTCTACTAGTTCCAAGAAGAAAACTTTCAGTACTGGCAGTCTGCTTAATTGTAGAATCAATTTTTCAGTACTGCTTAATTGTAGAATCATGGTTGCATACTGTACCCTACTGTTCAAACTAGGTTGAGACTGTCAGAGGTCAGAAAAGTCTAATAAAAATACCAAATGTTGCTTAGAAGGTTGACTAAAATTGTATACTTTCATAAGAAAATTTTTTTTATAGGAAACGGACATCTCGTAAAGTTTGTACAGTGTGACAGGTTTATTATTTTAGCCATTTAGCTATCACTTAGCTGTCAATTAGTCAGTCAGATGTCTAATAAAAGCCCACTTCATAATACTAAGGATGAGTGAATATAGGCTTAGAACTACTACGTTGCATTAGAACTACTCACTGACTATTGCTGCAAAAATAGTTGAATTTGAGGCTACAGCAGAGAAGTGTTTTGAGTACGAAAATACAGGTTTATCAAGTCAGTATTTCATCACACAAATGTCCCAAGGGGAACCAAGACATTTTTATTGGTATTGCTGTATTGGTATTGTTGTTTAGATAATATTGTACAAAACCCTCACATTGTATATAACATAAATGACTTCAATGCACATTTGGTAACCAAGGTCACAGTGAACCGTTACTGGGTAATCGGGGGGGGGGAACTCCAACACCATTTAGATTATTATATAAAATCTCAACAGTAACACACAATTTTCAATTGATGCAAACAGCATCAACTGAAAGTCGAAGAGCAAACATAAAATTAATAATTAATAATAATAAAAAAACAAAAACAAAAACAAAAAAACAAAACAAAACAAAAAAACCAGGAGCCTGTAAAAAATAAGTACAATTGAGGAAGCGGTCATCAAAGTTCACAGACACCACCATTTATATGCTAAGAGTGTACCAATCCAATGACAGCTTAAGCCTGTCACAGTCCGTTTACCATGAAGTACCTTTTAACATAAATAGCATCGATGAATGGATTTCTGGACAAATTTCATTTCTAAAAATCATTCAATCAATCTTCAGTAAATTCAATTAAAGCTTATGCAAACCCCTTCACAAGGAATTAAATGAATCAACAAATACTGTCAGCACAAGAAAGCCCTGCAACTGTATATTTGATTGTTTTGCCCCTCTTCTGTTGCAGTGAAAGCAGGAGTTTATACTGGGAGACAAATAGTGAACATTTTGTGGCACTTCAGTTTAAACACAGTATGATATTTTCCAGACTTAATTAATATTTTATAAGGGCCAGACAATATAGTACCCTAATATTAATAAAGTACCAAGTAGACTAAGGGTAAAATGACATGGCAAGGATGAAATCACTTGTCAATTTTTCATTAAAAAAATTATTATTTCTGATTAAAATACATTTAGCAGTTTGAAGTCAGTGAGAAGCCAATCTCATATTAGGCACAGTTTTATAATGATGAATCTCCTCTAAGGATCCAAAAGCACCAGAGAACACAATAACAAAAGGCAGGACTTTCCATTGTCAAAAACAACAACAAAACAAATACATTTGAATCAGGGGTAAAGTACCACTACCATCACAAAATTACCCATAGGCAGACACAGTTAAGCCATCTTCTTTGTATTAGAAGATAATTTAACACGAAACACATCTACATGCTGAACTTATCCACTTAGTTAACCTCTCTTTAGTACAATGTGCCATTATCCATTTGTAACAAGGCCATTTGAATGCTTACTCGTGCTTCAATGTACTCGTTACAAGTAACAAACAAACTGAACTGAAATTTGATTAAAAGGCTTAAATGCTCAATCATGCTTTAGTATCAAAACACTAGCGAATATTTGTATTGATTTATGTCAAGAGGTAGTCAAAAGGCACTTGTCACCCACACTGAGTTCTTTGGACAGAGGCACTTGCAATTTTCACTGACTTATACAGTAGGCGTGTAAACCTTCTTACTTCTGACACCTCCTTGTTACATAAAGGACAGGCCAATGTAAATGTGTCGCAGTGTTTCTCACTTTCTAAATGTGCAGGAACAAATGTGTTGCCTGTTAAGATTGCTCACTATATATGAAACTGTTTGTCCTTTACTTAAAAGACAAAATGGCCGTAGCTCTTCCTACTTAATGTCAAAGTTCAATTTATTGCTCAATATTGTTCCCGTGTAGGAGAAACAGTAGCAGTATCTTTTCATCAGACCTGTCCTATTGAAAAAAATTGATTTTGTGAGCCCTTGTCCTTACTTCTAATATGCACTGTGCACTAAGGACACACATTGTCTTCCAATGCAAAAACCTCACCCTCCTGCCAACATTTTCAACATTCATAGTCCCTCAGTAAAACAGAAAGAGCAAAAAAAAAAAACAAAAAAAAAAAAAAATTTAGAATTTGTATGCAATAAAACCTGTGAGACCCACTTTGTTTTTAAGGCATTTAAATATGTATAAAAAAAAAAAAAAAACACTGTCCTTTAACAGAGCAATACTACATTTCTAATTTCCGTTTGTGCGTGGCCCTCTATTTGAGCCTCCATCCACTTTTACTCGGAACAGTAAGGAAACAAATAATGCCTCCGCTCTTGGCTACATGCTGGTGTATTGCTCTGACGTCTGGACAAAAAGACAGAATGTCCGTTGGTAAAACCCGTTCTGGCAGAGTGGCTAGTCTTTAATGAGACGGTAGACGTGGTACTGTGCCCCGTGTTCGCTCGTCGACACTTCAAATACAAATGCTATGCAAAGCAGAGTTTCCTGTGTTTCCCTGTTAGTCACCACCTGGAAGGAAAAAAAAAAAATCATGAACTCATAATGCCAGACTGAAACATTTAAAATCATAAAATTACTATTATGTGATAACGAAGAATATCATAGCAGGGTTATATCTCGAGATGCACCGATGTATTGACCAATAATCGGTATCGGCCGATAAAGGCAATTTTTCACGTTATCGGCCGATAGTTTAAAAACATCCGACGATCAGGGCCGATTATATCCCGTCAATCAAAAGAGGGCGGGTAAACACATCGAATTCGTGCTGTGTGAAAAGAAGATGTCTCTTGTGTGGAATGACGACAAAACTGCAGTTTGTAATCTCTAATCTCCGCCCTGATAAAATTTTACACCGGACGCTACAGCAGTGAAGCGGGAGTTTCTGCGTCGAGTCTAAATTCTTTATTTAGAAGAATTTATTTAGCCGCGTTGCTCGAGCTGAATTAAAGCACCAGTACAATGTTGAAAGATTTAAATGAAGACAAGTTGACGAAAAAGTATATATATATTGCACAGAAACATATATTTGTAGAGTAGTGTATTTCATATCCATTTAATGTTAATATATAAAAAAAAGTTGATATTATATATGACCAGTTTGATGTTCAGTGATGAAGTAGAAATGATTTTGTTTGTGGTGAGTGAATGTGAGACTAACAGGAGGTTTTTTTAGAATTCAGTCAATTAATTCTGTTAATATGAATTAATAACATTCAATAAGTTAATAATCTTACTTTAATCTTCAGAATTGAGTTCATGTGTTAATGTTAATTAATGTGTTTTCTGTTGATGAGGCCAGTTACCATGAAACAACCTGCTGAAACGGAGAGAATAAAGTTTTTATTTGCATTTCTTTCAGAATTATGGAATTTATTATTATTCATTTAGAAGAAGGCATAAAAGGCAGAACTATTGGTATCGGTATCGGATGATATCACTCTGAATAATCGGTTTTCGGTATCGGCTGAGAAATGTATCAGTGCATCTCTAGTTATAACTGTATCACATACATACACATATACATACACACATACATTATAAATATGTATACAAATATGTGTATGCATACATGAGAGACTGGACTCGTTGTATAGTCTAACCTGTAAAATGGTGAAGTTCTCCAAGACGCTGTTCATCATGTACTTTTCAGGCAGGTGCTTGAGCTTGTGGATGAAGTTGATCATATATTCGCACATGGGCGAGCGGTGGATCCTGTACACACACTTTCCTCCTTCCACTCTTGCATACTCTGTCTGTCAATCAAATGCACATACAAGGAAATATGATCAATCCTTTGATAGGAAAAATTATATTGCCATGACTCTCTGGGGAAAAAGATATCTAAAACTCTGCATTTATGAGTAAAAGTTTGTTAAAAAAAAATTTTTTAAAAAGGAAATATTGACTAAAAAAAAAAGTAGATAATTCTATATCATTATCTACTGTGTATACTTATAAACATACTGGGGAGGCTTGTATGCTAATTACACAAATTTCTTTTTTTGGGTTGAAGTTAGAGGAAGAAAAAAGAAAAATCTCTCACCTCTACTTTCTCTACCACCTGCTTGCCAAAGGAGCAGACTTTTGTGGAGACGGTGATGGTCATATTCTCAGTGCTGCAGTACTGGCTGCTGACGCCGTAGAAAGATCCAGGCCCATCCTGCATATCGCTGCTATTCAGATCCGCCTGAATCACAGAAGCAAAACAGATCAAGCCCTTTGCTTAATTCCTACCGTTATTTACATTTCTACAGGACTCGTTCTGATCATTCTTTCCAGCATGTGTACTGCTGAAACATACCTACCCAGAATTTGACAAGGAAAAAGGCATTTTGTGGGCCCTTTTCATACAGCTCTTTCAGCCCTCCCTTCTTCTCTGGGAATTTGTCGTAGATTTGCCTGATGTCCACTGCCTCTAGCAGGGGATCGCTGTATGATGGGTTGGTCTGACCGATGTGTACAAACAAATGTTTGCTGTACTGTAAAAAGAAAATCAGAGCATCATATTTGACTGGTCTTATACAAGTATGACACCACAAGGTGACAAAACAAAAGGTTTCTTACTCTGTCAGTTCAATTATTTGTACATTTTTAAAAATGCACAAAAAAAATATTACTGAAATAGAATAAATGGGGTGACTTTCACCTTTGTCTAATTTTCTTATAAGGCAACATTTTATTTCAAATGACACGACATTCTGACACAGCTGAGGTCATGAGTTGACATACGCCTTGTTATGTTAATAATTTATTTATTTATTTATTTTTTTTAAAGAGAGGGCTCATAAAAATAGCATTTTAAAATTTTTAGTACTGCCCTGAAGAAGCTATTTCACATAACAGATGTTTACATCTAGTCCACGAGACACAATAATAACTGAATTTACACAAATAAACCAGTTCAAAAGTTTACATACACTTCATTCTTAATACTGTGTGTCGTTACCTGGATGATCCACAACTGTGTTTATGTTTTGTGAGAGTTGTTGTGTCCCTTGTTTGTCCTGGGCATTTAAACCGCCCACTGTTCTTCAGAAAAATCCTCCAAGTCCTACACATTCTTTACTTTTCCGGCATCTTAAGCAACAGTGGCTATGTGATGATGAGATCTGTCTTTTCACATTGAGGACGACTGAGGGACTTGTACACAACTATTACTAAAGGTGCAAACATTCACTGATGCTCAAGAAGGCAACACGATACATTAAGCGCCAAGGGGTGTAAACTTTTGAACAGGAAAATGAGTGTAAATTATTATTTTGTTTATCATCAGATCTTTTTTATTTTTTAATTTTTTTTTATTTAGTACTTCCCTTCAGAAGCTACAGAAGATATTAACATGTTTCCCAGGACACAAAGTAATTATTCATTTATTCATGTATATGTAAACTCTTGAACTGGTTCATTAGTGTAAATTCAGCTATTATTGTGTCTTATGGACTATATATATATATATATATATATATATATATATATATATATATATATATATATATATATAAACATCTGTTATGTGAAATAGCTCATTCGGGGCAGGACTAAATAAAAAAAACTAAATGCAATTTTTATGATCCTTCTTAATTTATTTTTAATTATTAATATTTTGCAGATTCTGCAAGGCGTATATAAATTTATGACCTCAACTATATACAGTGTGTAGTCACTCACAGTGTCCTGGTCTCTGGGAACCTCCATGAAGGCGGAGTACTCAAGCATGCGCAGCTTAGAGGAGGCGATGGTGCGGTCCTGCCAAACGGGCACAGCGGTGGCTGCTGGGGGCAAAGGGGGTGCCAAAGGTTCGTACGCTGGACACCGGGCAGAGAAGCGCACAGGTGAAATACAACACAAACATCCCATGCACACTCAACCTATAGTTCTGTAGCAAAAAGTCTACCTGATATAGGAGGTGGAACAGGTCCGGATAGGTTTGTGTAGGTATGTACAAAAGGCTTGATGCTGTAGCAATAATAAATGTTGTATTGTTAGAAAATAGTGTCATTCTCAACATCTTGATTGTTATAGTGCACTTACTTAACTGCTGATGTCTTTTATTAAATTATAATGCATTTCCACAGAATCTCCAAACTCATTAAACCCATTTTGAATTTATTCTATGCATAAGGTGGCCTTATTCTGAACTGACCCACACACTAGTTACACACAGCTTTCTCCAAATAAAACTCACTCCTGAGAGGTTCCAGGTTGTCCTGGGATTGGAGACGGCCAAAACTATAAAAAGCAGAAGAGAAAGCAGAATTTAAAAAGCAGAAAGTTTAGAGTAGTACATGGATGTTTAGTGTGTATGTGATCCAGGGCCTGGGGCCAAAGTGGGACTACTGACCCGAGGGGGAGGTGCATAGGGCGGCTGGGGCAGTGGAGGAAGCTGGCTCTTGATCAGATTTGGAGACACGATCTGGGCCGAGGACAGTGACGCCATATTCTGAAGAGCCTTGTCTTTGGACGCTTGATCCTGAGGA